>NC_050574.1:319261677-319535674 GCF_011100635.1 Trichosurus vulpecula | reverse complement strand
CTCATAGCAGTGAATAGAATGGATTTGGGGTGGGAGGAGAAGGAGGGAGGTTGTTGCACCAGTGCAGGTGACTCCTCTCAAGAGAACTTGACCAAAATCAATCAGAAACATAATATTGAAAATCGTTTTCTACCGTCTAAGGGGTGGTTCTTTCAAGCCAGTGTTCCTGAGACATCTTAACAGGTTGCTCCATTAGCAGCCCCCTCCCTCCTCTCCTCCAGGATGCTGGGTAAGAGAAAGCAATGGAATTAGACAATGGGGAGACATCTATTCAAAGTGTGGAAGCAGGATGCATCATACTGGCAATCAATCCCAGGCACTGTTTGCTAGCATGAGTGTCTTAAAGGATAAGAGCAGAAGTAGGTACTTGCCTTAATCTTTTCCCTTGGGTTGTAATTTCAAATATATTTTCCCTTGGCATTAGGACTAGAACTCTTCTATTCCCACCCCTCATACTGGAAGAGAAAAAAGAAAATATTCCACTCTTAGCAAAATTGATGTAAATGCCAACTCTGATTTTAAAAAACCCCAGTCATTGGGAAACTGAGTTTCTCTATTGTTAAGTTCTTCTGGAGTTCCCAGCAGGATCAGAATATCATTTATAAAAATAAAATCATTTTCCCACCTTTAAAAAGTCCATTTCCCAAGCAATTTAATGTGAAGCAATTGTGATACTCTGAGCTCTGCTTTTCCAAGATCAGAGTTCTCAGATGGATAGTAACTATTGACCTTTTCACATGTAAAAATTCATTGGCTATCCATTCTTATTCTTTCTAGATGAAATAGAGATGTTCATTAGAGGAATACTTTTCTTGCCATCTACCTCCACCACATTCTCATTCTCACCTCTTTAACTTCACTTATTCCCTCTTCCTGAAATGTCCTTTTCTTTCCTCCTTCAAATCAAATGAGAGACATCTTTTAAGGTCTACTTCTAGCTTCTTCTCTATAAAATCTTTCTCACTCATTCTAGCTCTCTTTGACCTCTCTGACTTCTAAAATCCTTTAACATTTATAATTTACACTACTAAGTTTAGTACACAATTATGTCTGCAACTGGTATGAGGGCAGAGGAACATAGATGGGGACAAAGACAGTGTGGTATAGCAGAAAGAACAATGCATTTGGAACCGGAAGACCTGGGTTTGGATCCCAGATTAGTCACTCATAGTTCTTGGGCAAGTCAAAATGTCTTCGGGACTCTATTTCCTTACTTGTATAAAAAAGGGATTGGGTTATATGGTTCCTCCAAGATTCATACACTATAGATGAATTTTAGAGATTCTTTCAGGGATGTTCTGGAGGCAGCTTCAATCTGCTTGTGACAAATTGTTAAATTTTAAGTGTGAACATTTTCACTTCAGAAATCAGAAATTTCTACAATTCAGGGCTTGATTTATTGTTTTGTTGATTTCTTGGACTTAAGAAAATGTTAATAATGCAGAATTAAATGTAAAAGCAGCAATGTAATGATAGCCAACTTGAAATGGCTGCCACCCAGGTGTAGATACACAAGTTTACAATGCTGCTGATGGTCAGACCATGCCAACTACTAGCTCTGGTATAGGGACTGAGAGATCTTTCGGTGACAAGAGAAGTAGGCCTTTATAGGACTGATAATAATAATAATAATGATAATGATAATAGATCAGTCACTAGGCTATATTTTGATGTTACAGGTAAACTTGAAGATACAGTTTCACTTGCATCTAGGCAATAATACTAGGGATTTCCCATGTGAAGAGTGACTTGCCTGTAATTGTATGTTTACTGCTGAACATGTGAATTACTGACTTTTTAATTCTGCTGTTATGTTTGGTTGACTTTATTTTGTGTTGTGCTCATGGAACAGCAAGGTCTATTTGTTAATTGTGTTAGGTATATGCTACTTTTAGTTAAGTTGATTTTATATATAGGCTTATTGATAGTGTCATTACTGCAGCTAGCTAGCTGGCTTTGCTTTGTTAGTAGCCATGCTTATTACTTTTGGTTGATTGTATGTAATCTGGATATGTCTATACTTTTGGAATGTATATTGTTATATCCTATATATAGTTAAGCATGGTGTCACCATAGTAACCTCCCAGGTACTGTATGTCTACTGCATATACAGTCAATGTGCATTTTAAAAATGTATTTTATTTTTATTTTCAGTTCCAAATTCTTTTCCTTGCTCCATCCCTCTCCTACTCATGGAGAAGTCAAGAAATATGACACCCATCATACAGATGAAATCATGCAAAACATTTTCACGTTAACCCCAATCAAGGAAAATAAAGAAAGGAAATAAAACCATACTTCAAGTTGTAATCTGAGATCTTCAGTTCTCTGTCTGGAGATAGCGTTTACATCATGAGTCATTTGGAGTTGTGGTAGATCACTGTATTAATCAGAATTATCAAATCTTTTACAGTTGATTATTTTTACAACACTGCTGTTACTGGGTAGATTGATCTCCAGGTTCTGCTCACTTCTTTTTGTATCAATTCATATGAGTCTTCCCAGGTTTTCTGAAACTGTTCCCTTTATCTCAATGTGCATTTGTTATATCTCAGTTTCAATGGTACCAAAGGTAAGTTAACTGGGGTACTAGGAAAATCACTCTTGTTTAAAGCACTGATGCTTTTAATTTTTTATACCAGGTTTGGACTTGACCTTGCTGATTTTTTCAAGGGACTGCAAAGAGTTTCAGTCTAGGAGAGCAATGTAATCTGAGTCCCAAAGTCCATTAATACGGGACACTTTCTTTATTGATGGAGATCAATGCCCTGTGTCTGCTTAAGGAGCAGGGCAGAGTTGGTGAGAGTGGGAGGGGGAGAGGTTCACTCCCTTCAGGCTCTTGACTTACTTCAATCTCTTCAGGCTTTGGGCTGTGATTTATGTTTTGTTATTAACCTGGATAAATGGATTTCTTTGCTTTAAAAAATGGGTTTCTTTGCTAAAAAAATGTGTGTGCATATATTTCTCTCCCATCCAAGATGTTAAACATTTACTATCACACTCTGCATTGCCCTATAACCATTATTTGAGCTCAGCAGAAGTGCAGTAGAAAAATAAGGGAATGAGTACATCACCAGACTGGAGGCCTGTTGACTGTAAGCTACTACTACTACTACTACTACTACTACTACTACTACTACTACTACTACTGCTACTGCTACTACTACTACTACTACTACTACCACCACTACTACCAATCATAGTAGCAACCATTATTTACATAATATTTTAAGGTTCACGAAGTGTTTTATTTCCATTATCTCATTTGAGCCTCACAGTACTCTTGGATTCTACCCACATCTAGGTTAGGAGAAATGAAACATAGAAGTCATAAAAAATAAAATGTTGGGCTTGGGAATACCTGTTTGAATCTTACTACTGACACTTAGTAGTTGTGTGATTATAGGCAAATCATTTAATCTCTTTGAGCCTCCTTAACATTTTCTCATCTATAACATCGGGGTGTCAATATTGGTACCATCTAGCTCATAGGATTTCTGTGAGGATCTAGTAAGATAATGTATGCAAAACCATGCCAGTGTCCCAAAAGTCTTAGTGCAGTTTTAAGCTTTAACAAACTTAAAATGTGCATAAGTTATAACCTGTATTTAGTTAAGCATATTGCCACTGTAATATACTCTCTGGTGCTGCTCTGTATAGTTTTAAGCTTTAATAGACTTAGAGGTTGACTAAAACTTTTGGGACACCGTGTGTATGTGTGTATTTGTAGTATTACTTTTGTATGTATCCAGTTCTGATCTATACCTGCTAAACTGGTCCATCTTGTAAGAGATTCATGGCACAGTGTGTGGGAGAGTACAGTGGTGAAAGATCAGTGAAGGCTTCAGGGGCTTGAAGGTGCTCAGTTTGGGTTATCTGACATTGCTTTCTGTTTTCTGCTGCATTTGTTTTTTCCTGTTCCTGTCTACTACTTCTTTGGGGGGGGGGAACATTTAGGAGCTTAGGCGATCTGACTGGGTCTCCCTCCTCCCAGCAGATGCCTCTGTATTGGTATTCATGCAGGCTTCTCTGGAACCCAAACACCAAGTACATCAAAGAGGGGATCACAGCAGTGATGACAAGTCCTGCAGATTCGACCTAACTACCGCCATAGCTAATCCTCAGTGACTGAGCTCAATCCCACCCCCATCTTCATTCTCTGGAAAGACTGCCCAGAAATGGACGTCTTATGTAACAAAATTTTGTCTGTCCTTATTTGCTTTTTAATGTATCTGATCTTCCCAAGTAGATTATTGCTCCCTTGGGGAAGGACCATGTCTTCCTTGCCTTCTCTGTATCTCTCATGTCATCTACCACAATTAGGAACATGGAGTGGATACTCATTAAATATTTGTGGATTTGTTGGTTGATTGTCCTTCTTTTTTGGGACATTGATGATACTGACCAGGATAAAATTTTTCTCATCTCCATCCTAGCAATTTAGTCCTGTTATGTGATCAAGAATACCTACAGATTAGCACTCAGAGAAATACATGTTACGGATCTAGAGATAGAGAGAGAGAACCCTTATTAAGCACTTACTATGTGTCAGGCACTGTGCTAAGCACTAATGATACAAATGTAAGCAAGAAAGACAGTCTCTGCCTCTGGCCCTCTAGGAACTTGTATTTTAATGGGGGAGGAAAACTCAAAGGGGAGCTACACAGGGAAAGGTAGATTCAGATATGGTGTGAAGATGGCAAGGAAGATGATCCTGCAATAACAGAGAATTTTAATCTCAAATATATGAATAGGGCACTAGTGTTAAAAAAAATTGACCCATAATTAAAGCATAGTTTAATATAAACCGTATTATTCAATTAATATTTTAAAGTTATTAAACACTAGGTACAAGGCACCATACAAGACCCAGTGGATTGACAGAGAAGTAGGACATAGACTTATTGTTAAGGAGCTCATAATCTATTAGAGGAAAAGGTTGAATGAATGAAAGGGAAAGGTAAATCTTTACAGAGAAGTAAAGGCAAGGTACTATAAGAAATTTGAGGAAGAAAAGATCATTTTCTCTAGGGGATGGAAGTAGGGAAGAGAAAGAGGTACCCAAAAAGAATGAAAGAAGGAACCTCAATAGATGGAAACTAATAGATGGGGAGTCTTTTCCTGGCATGAGGTTCAGGGGAACAGAAGCACAGAGATGAAAGAAGGATGAGAAGAAGGGACTGAATTATCCAACTTGACTAGGATAATATTGGAGAGGAAGGTGTAGAAAATAAGGCTGTACGGGCTAGTTGAAGCCAGATGGAAGTGAAGAACTTGAATGACAGGAACAGGTATCCTGCTTTATTTGGTAGGCAATAGGGTGTCAGTGAAGGCTTTTTGAGTAGAAGGATGACATGATTAGAGTTGGGCATTAGGAGAATTACTAAGACCAAATAATGTAAGGGATGGACAGAAGAAGGAGGAAGGCAGGCTAAGAGACTATTGCAATCAACTGGACAAGGAGATATGAGGGTTAGAATTAGTGTGATAACAGAGCAATCTTATTGTGAAAGAGTTAACATACGTATGCAGATGTTGGAGGTAGCAGTAGAGTATAGAATAGATTTTTCTTCCAATTTTTTCTGGTTTTAGAGATTTCTACACAGGCTAATGATTTGCTGATAAGTTATAGACTTATAAGAGAACATCTTCTAACCCATTTTCCTATGAGGGTAAGGGTTAAGCTTAAGTTTTAGCTCTTCATCGTATAATTAGTTTTGGTATTCTTAAGTTCTCAATCTAGAGCATCCTTGGATTCTGATGTATTCTAATAGAAAGAGTCATATTGGAGGAAGGGAGACCTGAGTTTTAGTCCTTGTTCTGGCGCTAACCAGCTGTGGTACCTCAAACAAACCATTTCACCTTTTGTGCCTTAATTTCTGCACCTGTCAAAAAGACAAATAATATTACTTGTCTTGCTAGCTACATAGGATTGTTATGTGATAAAATGATATAAAAATGAGAGGGCATTTTTGAAAAGTGAGGGTGGCTATCCTGATTAAGGAAGAAGCCAGAGTGTCATCGACAATAGGCCACACAATCAAATATATTCATCCCCCCTGATCATTGATATGAAATGGAACAAGAGCAAGTTAGTAGCTGATTAATCCTCAAGATTGTGACTCCACTGTCTAATTCACTCCTTCTGCCTCCCTTAATCCCACCCTATATCTCATCTTTTATCCCTTTCTGGGCACAGGTTGAAGGTCAGAGCTATCAGGCAATAGTGAATAAAGGGAAAATTGTCTAGGAAGGAAGAGAACTTGCTCTTGGCATCCCAAAAATGTAATGTGAACTTTTTTTTTTCTATCCATCCCAAACCTTCACTTGGGACATAGGCTCCTGAAAGCTTTGAGTCCTATTGTCCAGACTAGCTCTGATTAAAGGACCCTTACCGTGAAAATTGGTGACTTGTTGGTAGAAGCCATATCGTCCCCATAGAGACATGCTGTCATGGAAAATGTTTTATATTCACATTGTTTAAGGAAACTTTTGAAAAATATTTTCAAGCTTGATTCTTCTGAGGTTATGGTGTTCCATAATTTGTAACTATGGAGTATTAGGAAAATTTGATTCTAAAATGGGAATAGCTCAAGGTCATTGAAAGTCCTGCATAATGGTTAAAATTAATGCATCTAGGGTAAGAAGAGAGGGAGTTGACTGGGAAAATAATGTATATATCAAACATATCTGATGAGTTTAGTATCCAAGAAAATGGACAACCAATAGAAATATAGAAGACCAAAAGCCATTCCCCAATAGGAAAGTGGTCAAAGGACAAATGTGAACAAGAAGTTCTTAAAATAAGAACTGCAAACTACTGACAACCATATGAAAGATTGCTCCAAATCACTAATAACAAGAAAAATGCAAATTCAAAACAGATGAGGTTTTACCTTACACCCAGCATGTTGGTAGACTACAAAAGGTAGGAATAAGTCAATATTGGAAGGGTTGGGGAAATAAAGTAGTATTAATCCATTTTTTGGTGGAAGTTTGAATTAGTAAAACTATTTGGGAAATCATTTTGGAGGTATGCAAATAAAGTAGTTAAAATGTCCTTACCTTTTGACAGAGAGCTGCCTTGCTAGTCATATATCCCAATAACATCAGTGATAAAAAGAAAGGCTCCCTCCATGCCAAAATATTTATAGTAGTATTTTTTTGGTAATAGCAAAGAATTGTAACCCAATCAATTGGGAAATGGCTAAACAAATTGTGGTATGTGAATGTAATGAAATACTATTAACTGTAATAAATGATGAATGATGAATAGAAAGAAGCATGGAAAGACTTACATAAACTGTTGCAAAATGAAATAAACAGAACAGGGAAGCAATATGTGCAATGACTGCAACGATGTAAATTGAAAGAACAACACTTTTAAAAAATAGAAAATGGATGTTATAAGTTCATTAAGAATAAGTTTGGCCACAAAGAAGGTCTGTTAGAAGATATTTCTTCCTACTCCTTTATAGTTAGGGAGTCCATGGGTGAGGAAAATTGCATATAATGTCAGGTTTATTTAATGTATTGATTGGTTTTGCTCTTCTTACTTTTTCTTTTTTTAATTATGCGATATAAAGGAAGTTTTTTGGGTGGGGGAGGAGGAAGGATAAAGGAAAATCTGGGCAATGTAAAAATAAAAGATATAAATAAAATCTATTTTTTAAAAAAGAAAATACTGAATAGTTTCCCAAATGCAGTTAAAATCCAGAGTGCAATGGGCAGATGAGGTTATAGGCTCACTATCTAGTCAACAGTGTGGCATAGCAGTCAGAAAGACTATTTGTCTTTTAGGTTGCATTAATATGAGCATAGTGCCCAGAATAGGGAGGCTATGGAATCATAGATCTGGAAGGTATTTCGGAAACTATCTATTACAACCCCTTCATTTTAGAGTTGAGGAATTTGAAGCCCATGAAAGTTGTAACTTACCCAAGCATAGAAAGACAGTAAGTGACAGAGGATTTGAACCTACTTCTTTGACTCTAAAACTACCTCTCTTTTCCCTCTTCTACATTGCTTCTTTATGATAGTGTCACTCTCCTTTGCCCTGGTCAGATCACATTGGGAGCATTGTATTAGGTTCCAGGTGCTACATTCTAGGTACTTGAAGCAATAAGCCTACAGTCTTTCTCCCAGCCCTTTATCCCACCCCCAATCTATCCTGCACCCCACCAGATTAAATTTTCATCAACTGTTACTGCCATCTTGAAGTGATTTAGAGGCTGTCAACATTATTGCTGCTATTTTTTTTAAAAAAGATTCTCACTTCATCTCTTCTTTTGAGAGGTCTAGGAGTTTCACAAAGAAAAAATAAGTTTTAATTTAGGATAAGCACATGTAACAAATTTTTCTGTGCTGGTTACATACAATATGCTCATTCATTTAATTAGGAGATTAATTAAATTCAATCAGTGATTGAAAAATTGGATTATTATTGGTTGAGAAGCAATCAATAGCTGTTCCCAATAGTATATGACATGCCGTGCAATCAGATTTATATAGGTCTGTCTCTGCAGAGTTTGTGTAAGTAATTAGTATTCATTTATATTTTAGGTGTTTGTTTTTTAACTTATATAATTTTATTTGGTACCAATGTGCATTATGAGTAATTGGGTAAAATCAGGAATTTTAAAGGGATAAGAAAACAAAAGTTTCAATTATCAACATTCTTATGATAAAAAAATGTACAAATCAAGTTTCGACCAATTTCCAGATAAGAATAAGTATATGATGATAGCTATGTCCAATCTTTAATCTTAGTTCTAGTGAGTCTGATACTTACATTTTATTACATTACTAAATTTTAGTTTTTAAACATATACATTTTGTTTTTTCAATTACATGTAAAAACAATTTTTAAACATTTGTTTCTCTTTAATTTTGAGTTCCAATTTCTCTCCCGGCCTCCCTCCATCCCTCCCCACACCCTTCTTGAGAAGGCAAGCAATTTGATACAGATTATGCATGTGCTGTCATGCAAAACTTATTCCATATTAGCTGTGTTGTGTGAAAATACAGACAAAAAAAGAAAGAAAAATAAAGAAAGTTTAAAAAATATGCTTCAATCTGCATTTAGACTCCATCAGTTCTTTCTCTAGAGGTAGATAGGATTTTTCATCATAAGGCCTATGGAATTGTCTTAGATCACTGTATTGCTCAAAATAACTCCATCATTCACAGTTGATCATCATATAATATTGTTGTTACTGTGTACAATGTCCTCCTGGTGCTGCTCACTTCACTTTGCATCAGTTTGTGTAAGTCTTTTCAGGTTTTTCTGAAAGCATCTTGCTTATTATTTCTTGTGGCATAATAGTATTCCATCACAATCATAAACCACAACTTGTTCAGCCATTCCCCAATTTATGAGCATCCCCCAATTTCCAATTCTTTGCCACCACAAAAAGAACTGCTATAAATATTTTTGTACATATTAGTCCTTTTCCTTATTTTCAAAAATCTCTTTGGGATACAGACCTAGTAGTGGTATATAACCCTTTGGGCATAGTTCCAAATTGGTCTCTAGAATTGTTGGATCAGTTCACAACTCCACCAAGAGCACATTATTGTCCAAATTTTTCTATATCCCCTCCTATATTTGTTACTTTCCTTTTCAGACATATTAGCCAAACTGCTAGGTGTGAGGTGGTACCTCAGAATTGTTTTAATTTGTACTTTTCTAATCAACAGTGATTTAGAGCATTTTTTTCATATGACTACAGATAGTATTACTTTCTTTTTCTGAAAACTACCTGTTCATATCCTTTGACCATTTATCAATTTCCACATCATTTAAAATCTATGCCTCCACAGCCTTTTATTGAATGTAATTTTTATTGCATTATGATCCAAAAAAGATCCATTTAATAGTTATACTTTTTGCATTTAGTTGTGAAGTTTTTATGCCCTAATACATAGTTAATTTTCGTGCAGGTGTCATATGCTGCTGAGAAAAAAGGTATATTTTTTCTATTCTCATTCAGTTTTCTCTAGAGATTTATCCTATCTAACTTTTCTAAAATGCTATTCATCTCCATAACTTATTTCTAGTTCTGAGAGGGGAAAGTTGAGGTCCCCCACTAGTATAATTTTACTGTGTACTATCTCCTGTAACTCATTTAATTTTTCCTTTAAGAATTTGGATACTGTACCATTTGGAGTATATATGTTTAATGTTGATATTATTTCATTGTCTATGGTACCTTTTAGCATAATGTACTTTTCCTGCTGGTGTCTTTTAATTAGGTCTGTTTTTGCTTTTGTTTTGTCTGAGATTATGATTGCTAACTCTGCTTTTTTTTTTTTTTACACAATAGATTCTACTTTAGGCCCTTACCTTTACTCTGTGTCTCTCTATTTCAAGTGTTTTTCTTGTAAACTACAGATTATTGGATTCTGGTTTTTAATCCATTCTGCTATGTTTCCATTTTGTGGGTGAATTCATCCCATTCACACTCACAGTTATGATTATGAACTGTGTATTTCTCTCCATCTTATTTTTCCCTCTATTTATCCTTCTTTCTTTCACTTTTCACCCTGTCCCTCCTCAAAAGTCTGTTCCCCAATCTGCCCTCCCTTCTATCACCTTCAGCTGCTCTTATTTCCCTCCCCTTCTACTTTCCTGTAAGGCAAGACAGATTTCTATATCCTACTAGTTGTCTATGTTATTCCCTCTTTGAGCAAAATTCTGATGAAAGTAAGGGTCAAGCATTACCTGCTATATCCCCATCTTCCCCTCTGCTATACAAGCTCTTCATTTTGCACCTCTTTTATGTGAGATAATTTACCCCATTATACCTCTCCCATCTTCCTTCTCTCAGTGAATCCCTCATCTTCACCCCTTAATTTTTTTAAAAAATCATCCCATTACAGTCAACTCACACCTGTCTATGTACATTCCTTCTAACTGCCCTAATAATGATAAAGTTCTTAGGACTTACAAGTATCATTTCCCCATGTAGTAATGTAAACAGTTTAACCTTATTGACTCCCTTACAATTTTTCTTTCATATTTAACTTTTTATGCTTCTTTTGAGTTTTGTATTTGAAGGTCAAATTTTCTATTTAGCTCTGGTCTTTTCATCAGGAACGATGAAAGTCCTCTATTTCATTGAATATCCATTTTTTCCCCTGAAGGATTATACTCAGTTTTTCTGGGTAGGTAATTCTTGGTTGTAATCCTAACTTCTTTACCTTCCAGAATATCACATTATAAGCCCTCCAGTCATTTAATGTAGAAGATGCTAACACTTGTGTTATCCTGACTGTAGTGCCACAGAATTTGAATTGTTTCTTTATGGCCGCTTGCAATATTTTATCCTTGAGCTGGGAGCTTTGGAATTTCACTGTAATATTCTGAGAAGTTTTCATTTTGACATCTCTTTCAGGAGGTGATTGGTGTATTCTTTCAATTTATATTTTACCCTCTGGTTTTAGAATATCAGCATAATTTTCCTTAATATTTGGAAATATGTTTTCTAATCTCTTTTTTAGTTATGTTTTTCAGGTAGTCCAATAATTCTTGAATTATCTTTTCTTGATCCATTTTCCAGGTCAGTTGTTTATTTTTTTAAATGAGATTTTTGCATTTTCTTCATTTTTTCATTCTCTTGATTTTGTTTTACTATTTCCTGATGTCTCATGGAGTAATTAGCTTCCAGTTGCCCAATTCTAATTTTTAAGGAATTATTTTCTTCAGTTAGCTTTTGTATCTCCTTTTTCATTTGGCCAGTTCTGCTTTTTAATGAGTTCTTCTCTTCATTGGATTTTTGTGCCTCTTTTACATTTGGCCAATTCTGTTTTTCTAGTTGTTATTTTCTTCAATATTTTTTGCCTCTTTTACCAAGCTGTTGACTCTCTTTTCATAATTTATATGCATCACTCTCATTTCTTTTCCCAATTTTTTCTCTGCCCCTCTTATTTGATTTTTAAAATCCTTTTTGAGCTTTTCAAAGTACCAGTTATTCTTTTGGTGTAACCAATTCACACTTTTCTTTGATGTTTTGGATGTAACTGTTTTGATTTTATTATCTTCTGATTTGGTTTTTGATCTTCTCTGTCATCACAGTAACTTTCTATAGACAGGATTTTTTTGTTGTTACTTGCTCATTTTTTCTACTTGCTCATTTCTATTTCTTGACTTTTAACTTTATATTAAAGTTGGTCTCTGCCCCTGGGGTGGAGGGGGCACAGTCTCAAGCTTTAGGTTTTTGTGCTGATATTTTCAGAGCTATTTCTGTGGATCTATAAGTTTTTGATTCTTCCAAGGTGGTGTCATCCACAAAGAGGTGTGGTCAGTGCTTTTTTAGCCTGTGCTTTGGTCTTTATTCAGGAAGGGATCTTGTTTTCCTGTAGCCCCTAGTTCTAGCACTCCTCTTGGCCCTGGGACTATGACCAAGGATACTGTTCCCCCGTGGCTGCAAGCAGAGTTAGTGCTCCTCTTTGCCTTGGGGCTGTGACCTAGAACTGTATATGTGCAATGCACCAGGGTTCTGCCCCCAGTGCCTGCAAATATCATTGTAATATCATTTTGATCAGTTTTCTGATTGTCTCACCATCTGTGTGCTGAGAGCACTTGACACTGCTGCTGCTGCTGTTGCACCTACCTCCAAAGCCTAATGCTAGTGCTCTGCTGTGGCCTGCATTGCCAGTTCTGACCCTCACCTTCATGAGATGGAACTTTATTTCTGACCTCCTAAGTTGTCCTGGGCTGTTGGTTCTGCCACTCCAGAATTCAATTTGAAACATTACTTTAAAGTTATTTGGAGGGGAATTTGAGAGAGTTCAGGTGAGTCTTTGCCTTTACTCTGCCATCTTGGCTCTGTCCCCCCTAAATTTTCAAAAAGTTGTTCCATGGTCTTGGTAAAATTATAAAGGCATTTAAAAACAAAGCAGTGAACTCAGGAACAATACTTTCATATTTTTAAAGTGAAAATTGTATGATCTGAAATAATTCTCCTCCTACCCCCATATTGGCTTATGTATGGCAAAATGAAAAAGATTTTTGACCTTCCAAGGAAAGCAAGAGTGCTGAACTTAAGAGACACAACACTTGAGTTTGAATCTTCATTCTTCCTAGGGTAAGTCACTTATTCTCTCTGGACCTCAGCTTCCTTATCTGTAAAGTGAAAGAGTTGAATGAGATGACTTATAAGATTCCCTTCCAGCTTTAGATCTGTGTTCTTATGATCCTACAATCCTATTATTACTCAATCAACCAATTAACAAGTATTTATTAAGTACTTTTTATGTGCTAGACAATATGCTAGGTTATGGGAATGCAAATATATAGAGTAATACCATCCTTATTTACAAGAAGTTTACATTCTAATGAGAAAAACAACAAGGACATATATAAGCATATTGTTATCAATTATTAATCACTGACAACATCTTTTTCATTAAATGTTATGTTTGTAATATTGTTAATATTTTATTATGATATGGACATGGATTATCATTTTCCTTAAAGGGAAGCCTACAATGATGATGCACAGAAGCTGATATTCATTGGATAATGCTCTATGATGTCAACATCTCAGGCGATTTTCAACTGGATGTGGGATTTCAATCAAGTGGCATGCATTTGGACTAAGTAGGAGGAGAAAGGGGGAGCTATTTAGGAAAGAAAATAAAGTGAGATGGATATAATAGCTACATAAAAGGGAAGTTCTGGAGTATGCTCAAGCAACCATGAGCAGAGAACTCAATGGGAATGGGTCTACTTAAAGAACCCTCAATAGATAGCACAGATTGAGAGACAAGCTGTCCATTGCAGTCAAAGCAGGAAAATAGAAGAAGACATGTAGTGGTATTTCCATGGTATCCCTGAATCTAAGACAATCATATTGATATTAGAGTCAAAGTAAGAGGCTCGAATAGATTTCAGCCTAATTTGATAGATATCCATAGACTCTCATACTTAGATGGTATTGAACCTTAGATGTTTTCTGCTTGGCTGCCAATTCTGAAAACAATTTTCTTGTATTTGAGGTGTGGCCAGTAAGATTTATTTTAAAAAAAAATTCATACATCCCATGAAAAAAATGGCTAAGAATTTGTCTGCAAATAAAAAGAAAGAAAAAAATATGCAAATGATGTAGTAGAATGAGGAAAGGATAAGTTTGCTGTAGAAGTGTAGGACCAGAATTAAATAAAGCATTGAAATCAAGTCTTGGAGAGTAAGGAAAGAGCTGGTTTATGATGGGGAAGTCAACAGGAAACTATGGAATATTTGTGAAAGAAGCTAAAATTAACATGGAAATTTCATATTATTTGTAAATTATGCACAAAGTTTATGCTAGATAGGGCAGGAAAAAGGAAGTGAGATGGAAACTACAAGATTCAGGGAGAGAAATATCATGGTGGAGGTAGAAGTCAGTGGTTGGCATAGCTAGGTTAACATAAAATTAGATGAGTCAGTAGCAAAGTGTATTGAAAAGTGGCCTGTGAGGTATATTAATACTGTACTTTGAGTTAGGAAATGATTGATTCAAAGGTCTGTTCAGTCACAAAATTTGTGGAAAATTACACCACTTTGCCACATAAATTTCTGCTACCTAAATAATATATTCATAGTTTGTGTGCATGTGTGTTTCAAAACTTTCAATCAATCAATATACATTTATTAAGTGCCCGTTATGTTCCAGGCACTGTGTTAACTGCACTGGGGTTGCAAAAAGACAAAAGACCCTGCCTTCAACAAGCTTATAATCTAATGGGGCAGAAAACATGCAAACAAATATATACAAAGCAAGATATATACAGATTAAATAAGGAATAGGTGAGAGAGAGAGAGAGGGAGAGAGAGAGAGAGAGAGAGAGAGAGAGAGAGAGAGAGAGAGAGAGAGAAGGCACTAGAATTAAGAGGGGCTGGGGAAGACATCCAGTAAAAGATAGAATTTTAGTTGGGACTTAAAGGAAACCAGGTAAGTCAGTAGGCAGAGTGGAGGAGGGAGAGTGTTTCAAGCATGGGGGACAGCCAGAGAAAATGTCTGGATCCAAAATCTGGAGTGTCTTGTTCGTGATACAGCAAGGAGGTCAGTGTCACTGGATCAAAGAATACATGTAGAGCAATAAATGTGTATAAGAAGACTGGAAAGGCAGAAGGGGACTAGGTCAGGTCCTGAAGGACTTTGAATGCCAAACAGAAAATTTTGTATTTGATTTTGGAGGCAATAGGGAGCCACTGTAGTTTGAGCAGAGCATGACATGATTGGACCTGCACTTTAGGAAAACTTAAATAGATCCATGATATCATCAGTGTGGATACTCCCTTTGTATATAGATTGCCACTACTCCATTCTCTCTCATTTTGGGTAATTCTATTCAATGTGCTGAGGGTCTTCTTGGGGTTCTTTTAATAATTTTGGATACTATTGCAGCACTAGGGTTGTCTATCTCTTATGTCTCTCATTTGTTATATAACTAGCCCACCTCTTTTTCTAATCATACATGTCATGATGCCATCTTTTATACTACTTTTCATGCACAAGTCTTTAGTGGTAACTTATTCTTTCCATTGCTGCTTAGATTATCTATGATTATGATTCTTCTCAAATAATAGGTACTTTGATTTTCAGCAATGTATAAACAAAAAGGCTTTTGTAGTATCCAATATCTTGGAGTCATTTGGAAGTTTTCCAAATAGGATTCCCCCTAATATCCAATTATCAAATTCTGGTCTCAGTTCCTTTTCTGTTTGTAGTACCTGTCTAAGTTATAGATTGCCTATCTACAAGTATTTCAAAATCTAAACAATGTGCATTTTTCATCTATTATGCTTTTTCGTTGTTGGATGGTTAGGTTGATCTTTGAGAAACTGTGAATTTCATTGAGGAATGTTTTTAGTATTTGTGGGCCCAATGAAATTAGTACAGTGCCATTGGTAAATAGGAGGATCTAGAGAACTTTTCCATCAATAGGCAATCTCTCTTCCATTTGTGCTTTACACTGGTCATCATCTGTGACACTGGAGAACACTTTAATAAGCAGAAGTTACTGTTGACATTTATTCAATTGAATTGGAATTTTCCATTCAATTCAGTCTGATGGAATCCAACAAATATTTAGTATCTACTATGGACAGAACATTATGGTAGGCACAGGAGAGGTTATAGAATTTAGATAACTTGTGTCCTACCTTCATGGAACTTAGTCTAATGGAGAAGGAAAAGACACAACGATAAGTCTAAATACATTACAAAGGTGAAAAACAAAATGGAAAGACCCAATGCAGGAAATTGTTACCCATTGCGGGGTTGGATTCAGAAAAGGCTCCATCAAGGCGGTGACATTTGAGCTAGGTTTTAAAGGATGGATAGTAACTTAATAAGTGAGAAAGAAGAGGTGGAGATTTCTGACAGAACGGTGTGAGTAAAGGTATAAAGATGGAAACACATCATGTGTGTTTGAGAGATTGAAAGTCATTCAGTTTAACTGGAGTGCAAAGTGTATGGTATGAAGGAGATGCATATGAAATAAAGCTAGAAAGATAATGTGAAGACCCTTGAATGTGAGACAAAGGAATTAGAAGATTTGGTTAATATTTCTTGCTACTTCATTGTTGAATAATGTGGTATGAGAGTTTAGAACCATTTCAGAAGTTAAAGCTAGAAGGGACACTTGATATAGTTTTTTACATTTGAAAAAACTGAGGCTCAGAGAAGGAAATGATTCCTACTTCCAGTCTGGTATTCTTTCAAGTACATCAGACATAGACACCCAGACAGCACAGAGTAAAATGAAAACATGTTAAAGGTGAAGAATATCGAGAATAGTTAATTTCAGTCAGGGTTGTCCAAAAGCGAATGCATGCATCCAATATGCCTCCCAATATGTATCTTGGACTTAAGACAGCTAATGCAACTAATGACCAATATCAGTGTCATGAAAGGGCACTATGATGCTCTGGTTTCTTTAATTTCCCTTTGTATATGTTTATACAAAGTGGGCTAAAAGGTAGAGGTGGCTCAAGGAAAGAGAGGGGAATATTGTTGGTAGATGTGCATATGCTATGAGATATATATAGTATATTTACATAATACGTGCATGAGATAAATAGTACATATGCCTCATCATAAAGTGAAGATGCTCCCAGAAAATGCTTTTAAAGGACTTTAAAGCTATAAGTTACAGGTAAGTTGCTAATCTTCATTGGTGGAGGGAATTTCCATAGTACGAGCTTTCCACACTTAAAAAATCACAGGTCTAGGCAAAAAGGAAAACAAACAAACAGTGTAAAGAACACTCAGGATCCTTGAATGCAGTTCTAGCAAAGAGAAAGCTTGGGAAGGTCCATCCAAGTAGGAAAGGTTCAATGATAGAGTATTTGTTTACTTTCCAAGCATCAGCCCAATCAAGTATAGAGAAAACTTACCACCAGTGGTTTAGCCACCATGGTGATAAATTCTTTTTTTTCTACAGCAACTCATTAAACTGTCTGCAGAGGTGTTGCATTCATAAATGAAGGATCCTAATGGAAATGACAGATCCTTGAACTATTCCAGTATAGAGACCAATCCTGGGATTTCAATGCAATAGAGAACTCTCAAAAGAGGAAACTCCCTCTACCAATGTAGATTGGTACCCTGTCTGTGACCTGTAAGTCTTGGAGAGTTGCTATGCCTAGGTAACATAGCAAGTATGTATACGAGCAAATGAGAGTTGAACTCATGCCTTCCTGGTTCCAAGGTCAGCACCCTATCCACTATATTACATTGCCTTTCTTTGTATAAGGTCCAGAATTCCCCCAGCTGGGGAACACTGTACTTCCCCCATAACCATGGGCTATTCTTTTGATACCAAAGGAAGAGGCCAAAGAACTCCAGACTGATTATAGATAGTAGTTTAATCAATTTGGGTTGCTTACATTTGGGGCAGTATGATGTATCCCTGCCAAGATATTAATCATCCTCAGTCTGAGGTGGTAGCCAGGCCAATCAGTGAATCCTTGCAAAGAGCCCCCCAAATCCCTATGGTAATTATAGAAAACAGACAAAGACAGGAGGAGCTAGAGAGTGCATCACTACTGATTGGTGGATATTTTTGGTTTTCTGCTTAGTAATGAGCCTGGGAGTTAAGCCAGTGTTATGCCCAAACATAAGTTTGTGTATTGATCATGTCCCAGTCACATATAAATCACAATATTCTTGTTTTGGTTTTCATAGGTCATAGTATCTTAAGTTATGACTCAATGTCCAAGCTATGATTTAGTATCCAAGTTATGTCTTCTAACAGGTCACCATGTCTGGGCTTCTGCCTTTCACACAGTTTAAGTTTTTTTTTATGGCTTTTCACTTATTACTGTATTTTAGGGCATTTCCCCAATAGGAACCCTACACTTTGCAGCACAGAAAACACATCTATCTATTCCTTATCCTTTGACTTTGTCTTGAGTTCATGGGGATAATAAAGTTAGTGCTGGAAGGTGCCTTGGAGACCAAAAATCCAAATCCTTTCATTTATAGATTAGGAAATTGAGGTCCAGACAGTTTCAGTGACTTGTCTATGGTCACACAGGCAGTGAATAGCAAAGTCAAGATTCTAACCTAGGTCCTTTGGTTCCAAATGACTTGATTCTTGACTAATTTTATTCTACTGATCCCCAGCCCCTTCACTCCCTATTCTGATACCTACTGCACATAGCTATGCCCTAGTGAGAAAATAATTCCCAACTGCCATTTCTCCAAGGAAAGGGGGATAATTTTATGAACTCAGGCTCTGGAGCAGATTCTGGCAGTGTCTTGGTAGGCTACTTCATTCAGCCTGAGAGTAAGTGAATGAACTAGAAAGTATAAAGGACTCAGGAGGACTAAACATTTTGGAAGGATTTCTGATAATTTTATTAGTATTTAAAAATAGGCTACATTATTTTTTTTTAGGATAAGAAGCAATGTGGAATAGTAGATAAAGAACAAGTTTTGGAGTCAGATGGATCTGGATTCAAATGCTGCCTCCAAACATTCGATAGATGATTGACCTTAAGAAAGTCACTTCAACCTCTGTGTTGGAACGTTCCTGGCTTGCAATCTGCCTCAGTGGAAGGAGTTCCCACAAGGGGAGTTCCCCCACTGTCATTAAAAATCAAAGACTCTTCCATGCCTTCATGCACTTACAGGACACTTCATCCTAATAGAGTACTACAGATGTAGCTATACAAGCAATGCAGATAGGCAGATGGGCAGACAGTTGGCTTGATGAATTATTGGGCAAGGGATAGAGATGGATGGACCCCTTTGCTGTGCCTCAGTAAGAAGCAAGCTCATACTTGCATCACAGCTGAAAGAAGAATTGGATACTGCTCTAGGCCTTAGCTTTCAGTGCTTGGAGGGCATAACTGATAAAAACCTCTTTAGGGGACAGAGTAATTCAAAGAGTACTTTTCAGGTTTGACTAAAGTCCAGTCACTATCATGCTGCTTTCCTGTCTATGTTCTTTATCTCAGTGCTGAGGCTGGCAAAAGAAATCAATGATTACTAGTAAAGGGTTACTACTCCTCACTCATGCTCTATTTAACAAGATGTCTGAAGAATCTTGAAGAATGTCTGAGTCCATAAAAGCCAAACCAAAGAAAGTGGTTGTCCCCTTTAGGAATGTGGAATAGCAGTTCTTGAAGTACTGCATTAGCAGGTAATAAGAGAGCAACATGAATAGTGTTGGGTACTATGAAAATAAAAATGGTTGCCCTAGGTTGTTTGGAGAAATTAAAAGTGGCAGCAGATATCATGAGTCCTCTAAAAAGATTTTGGGACAACAGCAAGAGTTCAGGATTTTCTTGACCTTTTTGACAAAATAGTTATCAGATTTCTTAAAAAGTTAAAAATATGCTTTGGGAGTTCACATAGCCTTTGTACTGACTTAGAAAAGATGCAGGTATTAGAACCTCCCTCAAAATGACCAACATAGCCAAGGTGCAATTCAATCTGGAATTCTATATGGAATGATTTCCAGAGATGGAAATAAGTATGACGTCATTCTGGAAGTAAAGTGACCTCTTGGCTGTGGGATTCATTTTGAGAATAATTAGAAATAAGCTCAGAGAGAGAACATGACCAGATTGTGATGGGTCTCAAGTACCAGGCAGAGAAGTTTAAATTGATGTGATCTCTCAACCAAATAGGAATTACATTTCATATGACTGAATTGAATTTAAATGCCAGCAGAACTGTACTAAACCTTACTTGGTCCATTCTATATCCCTACACAATCTCATTTCAACTTATGAGCCTTTGTTTACATTTCTTCTCCAGCTGGAATTCCTTCCTGTTTCTTCTCTATCTTAGTGCTACCTACCCATTTGTGAAAAATGGATCTTTGGTTAGAGAAGTTAGGTGCTACTGTGGATAGAGCTCCAGGCCTGGAGTCAGAAAGACCTGAGTGCAGATCTGGCCTCAGATACTAGCTGTATGACCCCTAGGCAAGTCACTTAACCCTGTTTGCCTCAATTTCCTCATCTGTAAAATGAGATGGAGAAGGCAAGGGCAAACCACTCCACTATCTTTGCCAAGAAAACTCCAAATATGGTCACAAAGAGTAAGACATAACTAAATAACAACAATGAACCTTTGGTTCATCAAAGCAGATTAAGACTGAGATATCAGCATGGACTTATCTCAGAAAAGTAGACGAATCTTGAGACTTTTGGGGCCCAGTTCACTGCTCTTGAAGGGAAGGATAAAAGGAGAGGACCTATTTCAGCTTCCTTATTAAGGGAGGGGTAAAGTCAGGAACAGAGCCATAACTAGCAATTTGGCATTCAGGGTAAACCTCACAAAACTCATCCTCAGATCAACTTTAAGATAAATTCAGTTGGGGCACATAGTCCCTGGAATACTGAAAGCTACTACTTGGGAAGGCACTATAGGATAGAAACCATGTACATAAACTATGCATATTTTATATAGAGGAAAGGATAAAGAAGTATACTATTTGATAGCTTCCTATTTCAGTGAAATATTCTTGCTGACTAGGTGCTAAACTTGATTATTTCTAAGCTTCTAAAATAGTGTAAGGACTGTCAACTCCCTTTAAATTCAGTGCCTTGTGGCTAAAGCAGTGGTTGTCTTGCCTACTTAAGGTTATGTAAGGAACACTAATGTTAGTCATGATGTATAGGAGTTTTGGGCACAGCTGACAAAGACCGAAAGCAGAGCTTGATTTCTTAATCGGCATTTATTTATCCAGATCTTGATTTTATAGGAAACTCCCTCTACCAATGCAGATCAGCAACTGCTCTAAACCTCAGTCTAGTCTAAAAGACTGAGAAATAAGTGATGCCCAGGGTCACACAACCTGTAATGTGTCCAAGGTGAGATTTGAACCTTTATCTTTTGGAGGCTGAGATCAAATCTCCCCTATGTCTTGCTGCCTCCCTCCTAGGCAAGAACCATATTCTTATTCTCCTTTCCTCTCTCCTATTGTGTTGTTATGGTTATGTGAAACAATTACTCTCATGTTCCTTTGAAAATACATTATTTTGTCATTTTTTTCTTTTATCATCTTTTCTCAAGTTGTTAAATTTTATTGAATTTTATAGTTGGGATCATTTTTATATTTTCTGAATCCAGTTTTTTAAAAAAAATTATAAGTCCTTGTTATGTTCTAAAAATAGTTGTACCAATTGCCTATGGTTATGTCAATCTTAAAATATAAATTAAAGTGTAAAAAAATTTCACAGATGAAATGTCTGTTTGCCATTGTATGTGTTGTAACATTTTAAAAAGTTATTTAGTATTACATATAACAATATCTTTTTAAACTTTACTGTCTGTGAAGAAAAGCTCCCAAAGTTTTGTTGCCATGGGGACCTCAGAGGGTTGTAATTTACTCCAGCCCCCTCCTACCCCCCCTAAAAATGAGTCAACTAACTGCAGGGGTGGGTAACCTGCGGGCCTTGAGGTCACATGTGGTCCTGAAGGTCCTCAAGTGCAACTTTGGAGTCACTCAAAGGGGAAGAGCTGCACTTGAGGACCTACAGGGCCATATGTGGCCTAGAGGCCAAAGGTTCCCCACCCCTGATAGAATGACCTTGGGAAAATCACTTCACTCTTTTGGACCTCACTTTCCCTTTCTTTAAACAATTCTCACCTAACCAGTGCCCCAGACATTAGAGGACCCTCAGGTTATGTGAAAACATTTACCCAATGCTTCAAAAGTTACAAAGTACTTTACATATATTATCTCATTTTAGCCTCATAGCAACCCTTGAAATAGGTTCTACTGATATCATGGTGACTATCGATCTCCTGAGGTAAAGGAGAGACCTCGGAAACTTCAGTTTCCATAGTTTTCACTGACAATCATTTGTTTGGGCAGAAAGGAAAATAGACGTGTCCTAAAATATCTGAACAACTCAGGATCATGGAGTCACACACTCCCTGTTTCTACTCACCTTCTCCAGGAAAGGCTCTTTTTGGTTTGACAGAATGTATTTGTCTTATCTCCCACCTCTTACATTATAACCACAAGTTTTCTCCCTTCAACTTCTGCAAATGATCTTTCTATTCCAAGTTCCTGGTGACCAACAATTAGCTCAGCAATCTGTTTCAAAGGATCATAGACTTAATGCTGGAAGAGACTTTAGGGGCTATTTAATTGAACGCTTTCATTTTACAGATGAGGAAGCAGGCCTAGAAGGGTGAAGTGTGCTATACAAGTTTGCAAAGGTAGCACAGAGGGATTCAGAGCCAGGTTCTCCTGGGATCTTTCCTAACTCCTAACTCCTAGCTCCTAAGTCCACCATCCCATACTTGAACATTTTTCTTCTTCTTTAAACCCATTTAAATTAATTTAGGGACTTATCCAGGTCATCCATATAACAAAAGCTCAGCTGTTGTGAAAGGGACTGGAAGCAGGCTAAAATCTAAGCATAATTTAAGGTACTCCCACTTCAATCTGGAATCAATGGGTAAACAGAGCATCCTGCAGAGGAGAAGAGGAGCTCAACAAAATCAGATCTAGCTCCAACAGTTTTTCTATGAAGACACAGCTTCAGAGACTTACTATCTGGGCAAGTCACTTAACCACTGCCTGCCTTAGTTTCCTCAACTGTAAAAATGGGGACAATAATAAAACCTACTGACCCAGGATTTTTTGTAAGGATCAAATGAAATAGGTGCTGTACAAATTTTTCTTCCTTCTTTCGACTTAACTTTCCCCTCTTATTTGATATTTTAAACTCCTATATGTTTTCTTAGTGGTCCTGGCACAGTGATCTGTAGGTACATGAAAGCCTACACTGTCCATATTTAAGAAATGGTGAGGTTAGGCAGAAGTAGACACTTGTCTTCTTTTCTTGTGATGATCTGGGTGAAGTTGAACTCTAGAGGCAGAAAGGTTGGTGGCAAAGGAAAAATGTTAAGTGGTTCATGGGGACCAAAAAGCAGCATCAAAGGTTGAATACCAGTGGGAGGACCCTTGTAGTGTCATGCCATCTTGAAAGCCCAGCTCCTCCATAAGAATTCCAGGAAGCACTACTCTCTCTCCCTCTTGGCTTATCAATCAACAAGCATTTATTAAACCTACATTATATGCCAGACATGGAGATGTAAAGACAAAAACAAGAGTCCCTACCCTTAAGGAACTTGTAGTCAAATGGGGGAGATAAGAAGTACATATTTAGGTAAATACAAGATATATTCAAATCAAAGATAATGGCATTATAGAGGAAGGCATTAACATCACGCAGCAGGATGGGGCCCAAGAAAGGCTTCTTGCAGAAGGTAGAACTTGAACTGAGTCTTGAAAGAAATTAGGGATTCAATGAGGCAGAATATAGTGGGTGAGTATTTCATGAATGGTGACCAGTCAGTGCCAATATATAGTGATGAGAAATGGGATGAAGCCTAGCAAGTAGCAGAGTATAGTTGGACTAAAGAAAGCATAAAGGGGAATTATGTATATATAGACTGGCAAGTGAGGAAGGGGCTAAATTGTAAAGTGCTTTGAATGTGAAACAGAAGAGTTTATATTTAATCTTAGAAGCAATAGGGAACCACTGGAATTCATTTGGCAAGGGACAGGGTGACATGGTCAGGCTTGTGTTTTAGGTTAATCATTTTGGCAGCTGCCTGGAGATGGATTGGAGTGGGCAGGGGTGGGGCGGGGACTTGATGCAGGAAGACTAAATAGGAGGCTATTGCAATAGTAGTGGTGAGAGGTTATGAGGCCCTGAATGATGCTGGTGGCTTTATGAATAGAGAGAAGAGGTCATATACAAAAGATGCTTCTTGTCTTATCACGTAGGCATATGATTTTATACTGTCAATTTGTCTTGTTCCATGTGTATTACTTTATACTCCCCATATAAATACTTTTAATGTTAGAACTCTATTTTTCTTTTCCTGTATCCCTCTTAGAACCCAACATAAGGCTAAGCACTCAGTAGATGTTCAGTAAGGACTTTTAAAAAAATCAAAATGAACATAGAATTCTAGTTATGATGCAGTCCCACTGTTCTGGGAAATATGGCACCGAGCACAGACTATGCAAAAATATGTAGGTTGAGGAATCGAAGAAGTCATATATCTTTGCTCTCCTAAAGGACCAGTCTTTTGGATATATTTACTAAGCTATGGAAATATAATTTTGTTACACAAATTGAAAAAAAAACGATGAACTAACTTTTTGAGACTGGAAGTTTTATTTTTCATTTTTAGTATTTACCTCTTTTCTTGCTGAGCCCTGGGGTTTACCAAGGTTAGTCATTGGTCTCTCCCTAGATTTTTCTTTCTTTTTTCACAAATACTGTTTGGCAGTTACAAAGAAGTAGGTTTGGGTTGTAGATAATTAATAATAATAATGATAACTTTCAAACAATTGCAGCTGACAAAAAATGAAATAGGTTACCTCGGAGAAAGTGAGCTTCCCCTCATTGGACCTATTCAAGTGAAGTCTAAATGACTACTTGAGAGTGATCAAGAGATTAGTTTGATTAGTTTGAACTATACAGCTTCTTGAGTCTCTTCCCTTTTTCAGATTCTATAATTCTTTTTCTGCATCTGCTCAGATATAGAGCTAAAGTCGTTTCTTCCAGCAAATTCCAAATCCTCTCCATTCCCTTATTCTACTTTTCCTGGATAGAATGGGCAGATGAGAGCAATGGCCAGGAAGGTGGCTGAAGCACTGTGGAACACTTGACAGCTTGGTCAGACATGGAAGATGCCATGGTCATCTACTTCATCTGGGGTCATTGCCGTCATCTTCATTTTTGTCCTGCCACTGGACTTTGATGACTCAGGAAGGCAAGTTAAGACATTATCAAGGCATCGAGACTGTGTCATCAGTGCTCTTCAAAAATGAAGGACAACCAACCAAGCAACTTTTCCTGGAGCATATGGTGAAAAGTGAATATGTTGAAAAGACAAACAAGTAGAAAGAGATAAATACACAATTTATTATTTTTTGAAACGATAACAAAATGGTGCTATTAAATCTAAATGAACAAGCACGCAGAGGAATGCAGATTATTATGATTACAGATTTACAAAGAAAGAAATAGGCAATGATGAGGTGAATACAATTGCCCACCATGGTCATGTGTGCCTAGTACACTTGTCTTTTGACTCCCACGCAGTCCTTTGCTTTCTCCACTGGATGACTGTGTCCCTGGGTAAAGTCTAAAACAATAATATAGACAGTCAATAGTCTGGATTGCCATCACTAAGTGTACATGAATGGCAAATCTTCCTCCAGATTCCACTTCTGCGTCTTCCTCATTCCATGCACTTTGACTTAACAGGTATTCGGTGCACCCTGTGCCTAGCATTGTTACTTACTGAAGAACACATGGTAAGACAAGACATTGACCTGACCCTCAAAGAATTTATGGTCTCATTCAGAACTAACAATACAGGGTAAGATAAGTACCACAATGAGTGGTTCAGACAATAAGTGCTCTATGAAGTCAGAGAGGGGAAAGATCACTGTAGACTGAAAGGTTCTGTATAGGCCACAGAGAGGATGAAAAACTTGAGCCGAAATTTTGAGAGATCGGTAGAATTTCTATAGGACAAGAGAAAGCAAGAGAATATTCTACAGACAAATGCAGGAAAGCTTATGACACTTACAAGGAACAGACAGCATTAACATTCCAAAGGGAAAAATAACAAAAAAGACAAATGCTCCTCTCTCATAGAGTATTTTCTGCAAATTGCAGATAGGTGGTATAAAGCAAACATATCAAACTCAAGGCCCATGGTTCACAGGTGGCCTGCAAAACTACCTAGTGTGGTCCTGAACCAGATTAAAATGTGGTGGGAAAATGGTTAATAAAGTAAACAAAAATACATGATGGCAGTTCATGATTTTCTAAGTCAGCGTGCATCCCTCAAGGATCTGTTTCTATTTGTGTTTGACCCTACTGATGTAAAGGATAGAGCAGTTGGGTTAGAGTAAAGAAAAGCTGGTTAGAATCCTGCCTCATACTCATGTTGTCCATTTCACTCTGGGCAGATTATTTAACCTCTCTTAGTCTCAGCTTCTATATTTGTAATTTGAGGATAGTAATAGTGCCTCCTTTACAGGGTTGCTGTGAGGAACAAATGGGATAATGTAGGTTTCTACAGAATTTTATATAAATGCTAGCTCTTTAGAATGTAAGTTCCTTGAGGTCAGGGACTGTCTTTGCCTTTCTTTGTATTCCCAGCAATTAGCAAAGTGCCTACTACATGGTAAGTGATTAATAAATGCTTGTTGATTGACTGCCTGATAATTATTACCCCAGATAAATTATCTTAGTGGCATCTGCCAGCAGAGTTTCCTCTTATTACTAACAAAGTTCTTGGAGCCAAATGATAAAACCCTTGGTGTGCATTGATATTCATTCATACAATAAACATTTATTAAGCACCTGCTATATCCTAAGGGCCTGGAAGAGATGCAGAGTTTAGTTATTGCTTCATCCCAGGGTTTGTGGGATTCAAAGTCTGTATCTTAGTCACCTTCATGTCAAGGTTCTCATTCTTGTTCTTGTTCTGCTACCACCTGACTGACTGTGTGACCTTGGGCAAATCACTTCAGCTTCACTGGGCTTCAGTGGTTGGAGGTGAGAAACCCTAATTCTCCTTTGGGCTCTGACATTTTATGAATCTGTGGTTATTATAGAAAGGAGATAACCAAAGGGAAATAAGATATCCTTGCCTAAATATTAAAGCCAGAGCAGAACATGGAAAATGAAAAGTTTGATTTACTTCTCTCATTTTGTTGAGAATCAGAGTTGTGAATAATTTAACTGTAGAGCTAATTTTGAGTGTGATCACATGAAAAAAGTCCTCCTTAACTGTAGCAGGAATATATGCTCACCTACACAGAGAGATATAAAGGGGGCCAGCAAGGCCCTTTTTACACCCAATATTTCTTCCACCTCAGTTCTAAATGATCTTGTTACATAATGACAGAGTACTTTAAGGTTTACAAAGTGCTTTACTCACAACCTTATGGAACAGGGAGAAATATATACTCATTTGGTAGCTAAAGCAAGTGTGATCATCCCTATTTCACAGATGAGAGGCAAATTCAGAGGAGTTAAGTGACTTGCTCATTGTCAAACAATAAGTGTCAAAGCCAGGATTTGTTGACTGGTCTTTAGTATTCCTTTGACTGACTTCAATTTGGGGCAAAAATAGCAGGAAAAATCTCATCAATAGAAATTTATTCTTTTGGGTTCCTATTGGTAATTTTTTTTCATAAAAGCAATTACTCCTGGTGAAATAGCACACATTCATTTTCTTCCCTTATAAGAGGAATCCTGGCAGCACAAAAACATTGGAACTGGGCTTGGAAGGACAAAAGTACCACAAGAGAGAGAAAACCAGGAAAAAAAGACGTAAAGAAGAGCAACTGAAGATAAATTTTACATATTTCATAGTTTTTTCATAGTTTTCATCCTGAACATTAAAATCATATATTGATGGAATTTGATGGGAAATTTGGGAGGGGAACTGGTCAGTATTGATTTTTAAATACCAGTCCCTTACTTTCCCTTTCTGCAGGGTACAATTGACCATGTACTTGGGAGAGGCCAAAGATCTGGGTCTATGAAAAAGCATGTCTGGATGAAAAATGAACAGCTCATTCAAGTCTTTTCAAATATGAGATAACCACAAACTAGACCAGAGCAGGGAATTTGTACTGTGAAATCCCTCAGAATTAAATTCACACACCAGTCCTCTAATGTAGGGGGGATGTCACTCCCTAGTAATTACAAGTATTTTAAAACTAAAGCCCAAAAGAAAGAAAAAAAACCAACATTTAATTTCATATTATCTAGATAGCCATGCATTTTTCCCAGTATAGCTTCCATTAAGGATTTTAATGCTAAGTTGGGAGAAGACAAAAGAAAGATAGAAATACTTTTGACAGAACTGAAGCAATCTGCTTGCATGATAAGGCTTTAAATAGCTACTATTGGGGAAAACAGCCGAGAAATCTAAAACAAGAGCATTCCATTCCATTCCATCCATTCCTTCGGAGCCTTAGCTTGGAGGGGTTAGTGGGCAGAAAGAGGCTATAATTATACCTCAAGTGGTTTTAATGACAAGAGAGAGAATTCTGGAGTCCTTTGACAGAATAAAAAGCAAGCAGCTAAAGTTAAGTTGGACATAGTTCACAAATCATGCTTCATCCCCCAGATAAAAATGGGACTGGGAATTCCTGAGGGGGAAGAAATCTCGGGAGGAGGCAGAAAAACTGAAATAGATGCATTTATTTTTAAAAAGCTTTGTAATGTGGGCCTCAAAGGCTGCCACATGCATCTCTTGATAATATCCCATGTTCTTCTTTGCTTCTGGCAAGCTCATGCTTTGAAGAGCAGTGTTTTGGGTGATTCTGAGAATCAGCCAGGAAAATGTGTCTGTAAGTGATAATCCCAGGCCTCTTTGTGGGAGGCCCACAGTTTCAGAAAGAGGGGTGTGTACATGTGTGTATAGCCATGAAATAGCACTTACTGAATACTCAGTCTGTTCCTAACTAATTTGGGTAGAATCTAGATATAAAATTCATAGCTGGAAAGAACCCAAGAAATTATATAATCTAACCCTACCATTTTACAGATGAGGTAACTGAGGCCCAGAGACTTGCCAAAATCACTCACTAATGAAGACACAGAAGCAGGATTCAAACTCAGATTTTCTGATTCCAGTTAGTGCACTTTTCTCAATACCACATTTCCAGTTATAGAGCATGTTGGGTATCTGTTAAAGAAAAATACTCCATAGGTTTGAATTCTGCTTTAAGAAGCAACAAGAAAGGAGTCATAGGAACAGCATCTTTAAAGAGAATGTTTCCGCTTTTGACCCAGAGATCCCAATGGTATACAATAAAGAGGACAAAGATAGAAAGAAAGGCCTCATCCACATCAAAATATCCCTAACAATCTTTGTAGTAGCAAAGGACTGGAAACAAACTAGATACCCATCAAATAGGGAGTGGACAATTAAATTGAATGCCATGGAATATTACTGTACCATAAAGGAGAGTAGGAAGAATGCACAGAGAAGCATGGAAAGAATTATATGAACTGATGCAGAGTGAAGTTAGTTGAACCAAGAAAACGATATACCATGACAACAACAATGTACATATACCATAGATCTAGAACGGACTTAAGATGTTCATCTAATCCATCTTCCTCATTTTACAGATGAGGAAACTGAGGCTGAGGAAGGTTAAGAGGCTTACCCAAGGTCACATAGATTATAAGTATCAGAGGCAAGATTTGAACCCCGGTCCTCTGACTCCAGAGCCAATACTCTTTCCAGTCTACTACTTCGTAATAGATGTTGCTATTGTTGTTGTTCAGTCACTCAGTTGTGTCCAATTCTTTGTGACACACAGATCATATTCTTGGCAAATATGTTGAAGAAGTTTGCTATTTCCTTCTCCAGCTCACATACAGAGGAGGAAACTGAAGCAAACAGGGTTAAGCGATTGCCCAGCACTAATTCACTGAGCCACCTGGCTGCTTCAGGAAGTATCTATTAGTGCACTCTGTATAATTGTAATGACCAAACTTTAACCTCAAGAAGAGATGAGAAAATGCATATACATGCCATCTTTGCAGAGTTAGGAGACTTGGGTATAAAAAATTACATACACTGTCAAGGTCAGCTTTTTCCTCTTCTTTCTTTTGTATTTTTTGTTATGGGAGTGGCTCTCTAGTTAGGGGAGGAAAGAAGATACATTTGGAAAAGATATACATTTTTTAAAAAGAAAATTAACCTTTCAAATATGAAATGCATTGCCTGGAGTCTCTTAAAGAGAAAGTAGAGTGAAGTCAGATATTGGGTTGAGCAAATGGAAACATCTTCCCAGAACCAGCAGAGGGAGCTTTGTAAATACAAGCCAAGAATATTCTCCTCTCTACACATCCTAGCTCAGACAGCCGGGGCCTGGAGCATTAGCAAGTCTGATTTCCATCTGTTTCTCTCATTTATGATGCCAAACAAATAACAAATTGTCCATTCTGAAAGTTTATATAGATTTATGTTACTCCAACTGATCAGAAACAGCAATTTCCCTCCTTTCAAAAGCTGACTTCCCACAGAGAGCCCAAACACTTAATAAAGGCACAATCTGCTTACCTACTTCTGATCAGGAAGATATTCCCCAGCCCAAGATCTGCCCCTCCCTTTTGTTTGTGTGTGTGTGTGTGTGTGTATTTTTTCCCAATGACAAGTAAAAACAATTTTTAACACTTAAAAAAATTTTAAGCTCTAAATTCTGTCCCTCCTTCCCCTCCTTCCCTGTCCTTGAGAACGCAATTTGATATATATTATACATGTGCAGTCATGCAAAACATTTCCATATTAGTCATGTTGTGAAAGAAAACAGAGACCAAAAAAAAAAGAAAAATAAAGAAGGTTAAAAAAGTATGCCTTAATCTGCATTTTGGATTCCATCAATTTTTTTCTCTGCTGTAGATAGCATTTTTCATTTTAAGTCCTTTGGAATTGTCTTGGATCATTGTACTTTTGGGAATAGCTAAGCAATTCACAAATGATCATCATACACTATTGCTATTACTATATACAATGTTCTACTGGTTCTGCTCACTTCACTTTGCATCAGTTCATGTAAGTCTTTCCAGGTTTTTCTGAAAACATCATGTTCATCATTTCTTGTAGCATAATAATATTCCATCACAATCATGTACAACAACTTGTTCATCCATTCCCCAATTGAGGAGCATCCCCTCGGTTTCCAATTCTTTGCCACCACAAAAAGAACTGCTATAAATATTTTTTGTACATATTGGTCCTTTTCCTTTTTTTCCCTTAAATCTCTTTGGGATATAGATGTAGTAGTGGCATTTCTTTTTTTATGATTGCTTTATTTTTCATTTAATTAATGAAAATCCACCTCCCTTTACTCCCTTCAAATTGAAAAATAAAGAAAAAACCCTCATAATAAATAAGCCTAATCAAGAAAAGCAAATTTACCATTGCCTATGTCCAATGAATGTGTCTCCATCACCTTTCTGACTGATGAAACATGAAAGTTTGTTTCATCATTAGTTCTCTGGAATTATGGTTAGTCATTGTGTTCTTAAGTCTTTCCGAATTGTATGTCTTTTTAAAATTTATTTATTTAATATTTTTAGTTTTCAACATTGATTTCCACAAGATTTTGTTACAAATTTTCTCCACATTTCTACCCTCCCCCTACTCCAAGATGGCATATATTCTGATTGCCACTTTCTCCAGTCTGCCCTCCCTCCTCTTCCACCTCTTCTACTCCTCCTCATCAAAAAGCTGGGAATATTTATTTCTGTCTTGTGCAGCTTTCATTTTTGATTTCTTGAAATATAGCTCTGAAAAACAGGCTTTAAAATATCCCATTTTGTTTTAAATGGAGCTACTTGATTATGTCTTTAAACCCAAATCATTCTGGCTTTCACTGAATGGCTAAGTCACTGTGGCTTATTGTTCTGATATTGTTGGCTTGGAATAAGTGTAAATAGCAGCTGTTTTCTGTTCTGGCCTGAGACTCTGAGGGTCTTCCTCTCTATCCCCGTGACTGATATCTCTGGGATGGTAAATTGGGCCAACTTTTGTCCTAATTCTTATCTAACTCTGAGTCATTGAATGTGTGTGCCTCAGACAAACTAAACCCTGGGGAAGACCTTAATCTAGAAAGTCCAGGGTCACCCACTGCATCCTGGGCCATCACCAATTGTCTTGACATTTGTGTTGCCATCGGACTTTGATGATTCTGGAAGAGAGAAAAAGGCTGATGACATTGGGAAGCTGTGCCTCACTCAAATCCAATTCATGTGCAAATGAAGACATCATGCTTGTGATATCATTGGTCCTTTTCAAGAATGAAGGATGAAAAACAACATTGAATGCCTACTACATTCAAAACATTGTACTTAAACAAAGAAATACGAAACTGAAACAGTCCTTGCCCTAAAGGAGCTTACATTTATTAGATTGGAGAGATACAACTTGTAAACATTTAAGAATATGAAAAAATTTCAGGAGAGAGAACAAGGAAATCAACTACCTCCTAAAACTATACATTTTACTTTTGGACCATTCTAATCATTCAGAAGATTTTCTTGATATCAAGCCCAAATTTTCCTCTTTGCAACTTTTACCGAGTACTCCTAGTATTTTGCTCTATGTAGCCAAGCAGCATAAGCATAATTTCTTTGCCCACATGACTTCTCTTCAAATACTTGCTATCACATCTACCCTCAATCCCATCTTTTCTGGGCTAAACTTCCCTAATTCCTTCAACTAATCCTCATATGTCATGAAGTCAAGGCTGTTTATCACCTCAACTGCTTTCCTCTGGATCTTATCCAGTTTATAAATGTTATTTCTAAAGTCTGGTGCCCAGAAATGAACACAATACTTCAGAAATTATTTGCCCAGGGCAAAATAATAAAAAAGGAGACTATCATTGCCTTGTTATTGGAAGCTATGTTTCACAATGCATCCCAAGATCTCTTTAGCTTTGTCAGCTGCCATACTATGTTCTTGAATCATCGGAGTTGCAGTTCAATAAAAGCTCCAGATCTTTTTGAAAGTACTGTCTAGCCATGTTTCTTCCATCTTCTATTTTGTGAAACTGATGTTTTGAACCTATGTAAAGAATTTTTTTATGTATCAGTTCTTTATAGTTTTTGTGTGTCAGTCTTGTCTAATATATTTACCACCTATTTTCTCCAATTTGTTTCTTTTAATTTCAGAGATACTGCATTTTTAAAAATTATGTAAGATCCTTTTATCTGTGCATAATCAAACTTTTTTTTACCCCATTTGATAAAAATGTTCTTTACCTCATAGTTGGACAAATATATTGTTTCTTCTTCCCTGGTTCTTTTTTTTAATGAAGTCCATTTCTTTTTTACTTTTAGAATTACTTTTCTTTCTAGGTTTTTGGGACACTATTCCCTCCTGGTTCTCCTCCTACCTATCTGACTGTTCCTTCTCAGTCTCCTTTGCTAGATTCTCATCCAGATCACATCCCCTAACTGTAGGTGTCATCCAGGGTTTTTTCCTGGGCCTTTTTTGCTTCTCCCTCTATATTACTTTAGATGGATTTAATTACCATCTTTATGTTGATGATTATTAAATCTATCTATCCTGCCCTTACCTCTCTACTGACTTCTAATCTTTAAACCCAATATGTCCAAAAATGAACTCAATATCTTTTCCCCCTAACCCTTCCTCCTTCCAAATTTCCTTATCACTGTTTATAGCAACTCTTTTTGTAGTAGGAAAAAAGGAAATGAAAAGGGTTCTTATCAATTGAGGAATGACTAAAATGATGATTACGGTATATGAATGTAATAGAATATATTATTATATATTATTTCACCATAAGAAATGCTGAGAAACAAAGGAATATCTGCATAAAAGGATGCAAAGCAAAGTGATCAGAGCCAAGAGAATAATTTCTACAATAATTACAACATTATAAAGAAAAACGATTTTGAAAAAGAGTTCTTAAGAGACAATGTAATGACTCACTACAATTCTACAGGACTGATGATAAAACATGCTACTCACCTCTTGATAAAGAGGTGATGGACCCAGGATACATTTGGGACACAGCCAATATGGGAATGTGTTTTGCCTGACTATGCATTTTTTTTTTACAGAGGCTTTCTTTTTTTTTTTTCTCAGTGAAGAGTAGGAAGGGAGGGGAAGGGAAGAAGAATATAAGGTAGAAAAGAAAAAGAGGGGCTTAGTATCGGGTAAGTAGAGGCTTTAGTCATACTTACAAAGATATAATCAAGCTTTCCCACTTAGCCCCATTGAATGGGTGGGGAAGATCTTTGATTCCACTAATACTACAGTGTTGTTCCTCCCTTTCTCTGTCTTGTCTTTCCTTTCTGACTTTTCCTTTCAGTTTCTCTAAAACATCCCAAACATTTCATGACTTAGCCAATGTAATACTCTGAATTTCTAATATTGTTAACAATTGGTTTAATAGTTTTTTGTTGATTCAAATTGAGAAGCATAAATTATTTTAAGCATGTATCTTTTTGACTCAAAGGCTAAGCTGTTGTTGGAAGCCTTCCTTAAAATGATTATGTTTCTCTACAATTAAAAAAAATCTATTTGCTTTTCAAATGTTAATTTCTTGCCTTGAAATGGCATACTGATTTTTGATGGGTAGATAATGCTTGATTCTTGACCTTACTTCTTAATTTTATAGGTTCCATTCCAATTTCTCCAGTTGTCCTTTGTCTTTGTTGAGAAGATTGATGTGAACCTGATTAATGTTCCTTGGTAGGTAATTTCCATCTTTGTTCTGGTAGCTTGAAGTATGTTTTTCTTATTGTTATAATGTTAGAGTTTAATGATAATATATTTAAGATTATTGAATATTAGGATCTTCATTTTTGAGGTCCTTTGGATTCATTAAGCTTGCATAATGCAATTTATTTTTATAGTTTTGGGAAATTTTGCTTGATGATTTATTTGAAAAACTTATTAAATTATATATTTTATATATTTTTTCTAAATCTGTAGTTTATCAACCATTCTGGTATTGCTGCACAATGATTTATTTTCCAAATCTGCCATATGTTTCTTTGTTTTTGCCAATTGTTTGGATGTCAGTTATTCTCTTTTTTCCCCCAGTTATTTTTCCATGCCTGTTTTCCCACCAATTGATTTGCATTGGCTATAATTCTGTTTTCCACTGTTAGTTGTGTCTCCTATTGAGTCTTTTGCATTTTATATTATATTCTATACATTGATGATTTTCTCCTTTATTTCTTTATGATCCTTTTTAAAAGTATCTTTTAAATCTTGCTTAATTACTTGTTGCTTTCTTCAATCTCTTCTTTCATTTGGTCTTATGATTTTCTCACTAGTGTTAATTTCTTAACATTTGTTTAATTTCTTTGACTGTATTATTTGGCCATTTGAGTATATCTTGCATTGTTTTTCATTCTGCATTGCTTCTGATATTTTTTAATGGTACAGGTGATGTACATTTTATTGTGATTGGATGTTTTGGGATTTTTTTGTATGTCTAAAATAATTTTTTTCCTTTTTGGCACAAGTTTCTTACCTTTTTTTGAAGGTATATATGAGAATCCTGGCTTCTTTTGAAACTTACTCTATAATGATAATTGAGATCACCTAAATTCTTCTTATATCCAAGTAAGCACAATTTTGTTTGTCTTGCCAGAATTCTATTTGATGAAATTACTTTTTACTGAGACCTCTCACATGCTGTAGTGGAAATAATGCAAGACTTGGAGTTAAGAGAAATAAGCTAGAAACCAAGCTCAGGCATCTAGTTGTGTGATATCTTTGTTTATTTCCATATCTGTAAAAGCTTGTTCTACCTCTGACAAAGTTGTTATGAAGAAAACATCTTTGAAGCAAAGTGGTATATAAAGGTGAACTACTACTACTACTGCTGCTGCTGTTGCTCAAAAACAAACAAAAAAACCTTTGCATACACACAGATACACATGTACATATTTAAGAATTGGAAGCTTTTCTTTGGTTTATGTTTATGGAAAGGTCAGTAAGTTAATTTAACTCATTATCCCTCTACCAGTCAGCAATTTGTATCTAAAGTTCACAGAATCTCAGAGATGAAAGGGACCTCATGGATAATCTAGTTCAACCTATACCTTACCAAGAAGTCCATCAAAACTGGCAAGTGGATATTGAGACTTCACTTGAAGACCTCTGCTGAACTTCCTCCCAAGGCAAACATATTCCACCCTTGCCTCCTAGAAAGCTCTACTTTCTAGGCTGTCACTTCTTTTATAGAACTCACATATGCCTCCTTTTAAGTGCTACCCACTGCTCCAACTTCTGCCCCTGAGACTAAGAAGAACAAGTCTGATCTCTCTTTCATATGAGATCTCTTCAAGTGTTTGAAGACAGATGGGATGCCCAGCACTGCCTCTCCTCTACCCCCTAAGCCTTTTCCTTTGCAGGCTAAATATCCAACTCTTTCCACTAATTCTCTTGTAGCATGATTTCAGGATCCTTAAGTTTCCTGACTACCCTACTTTGGATATTCTCCAGATTGTCAATGTCTTTTCTAACATGTGTAGCACCCAAAACTGAACACACACAGAAAATGAATCTCAAGATTTAAGGGACCACAGAGCCACATGGTCTAAGCTGTAGCTGAGTGACATTTCACCAATACAGAATTTCTGACAAATATTCATCCACTTTCTCTTAAAGAATCCCAGTAAGGAAGAACCTAAAAGAGCTTCTTCTACTTCTGGATAGCTTTAATCATTAGAAAGTTGATAGTTTTTCCCATTCCCCCCCCCGCCCCCCCCCAGAAACAACCAAACTAAAATTTTTCATCTTTTCAACACCTGTGCATTGATCTTGATTTCTTGATTCTGCTTTCTGGGGCCAAGCAGAACGAGTCTAATTTACCTTCTGCATCATACCTTTCAAGTATTTGAAGACAGCTTTCCATCCCCACCACTTCCCAAAGTCTTCTCTTTCCAGGCTAAATATCCCCAGTTACTTTGAACAGTCTTTGCGATCTTAAAGCCTTTTCGGTATTGTGGTTACCTTCTTCTGGATTTAGCATTATACTTCTGAAATGTGCTACATAGAACTGAACATAATATTCTATATGTGGTTTGACCAAAGCAGGACTATGACCTCTGCATTCCTGGAAGCTATGTTTCTCAATGCAGAATAAGATTGCATTAGCTTTTTTTTTTTTCGGGGGGGGGGGCAGCTTCTACAATGTATTCTTGGCTCAGATTGAGAATTTAGTCTACTAAGACCCCAAGATCTTTTTCAGATGAACTGTTGTCTGACCATGCCTCCCCCACCAGGATTTGTGAAGTTGATTTTTTTTTTTGGAACTCTGTCCTAGTTATCCCCTACTGGCTGCTCTCTAGGTTATCATTATCTTTCTTAAAATGTAGCACCCAGATGTGAACACAATGCTCTAGATATGGTCTGATCAGGGTAGAGTATAGCAGGATTGTCGCCTTCCCAGTCCTAGACACTGTTTCTCTTAATGCAGCTAATGATTGCATCATGTGTTTAAATCATGTTAGCAATTCTCCCTCCACCCTCAAATCTTTTGTAGATAATTCTTCTGTCTAACCACACTTTTCCTATATTTTACTTGTAAAGTTGATTTATTGAACCCAAGTGTAACCTTAACCTTAAGCACAATCTTTGGGTTAAGGCATTGGAGGACCTTGTTAAAATGCAAATTTATTACTTTTTGGAGGTAAGATGTCCAGGTACTATATTAATATACTGTCAGTCATGAAGTTTTTATTGTGAATTATTTCTTCAGAAAAAATCTAGTTACCTCATATGACCTAAGGGAATGGGGCAATCTACAAAGGAGGAAGGATTGAGAAGATAAGTTCTGATAGGACAATGAATTAGGTGGCCTTATGTAGTCAGGGGGTGGTATGAAGTCACCAGGAACTTGGGGAGAGGAAAAGTAAAATGAATAAGGGTATAAGGTAGGGTATAAAATTTTGCTTTAAAGGTAGAAAAAAGGAGAGGGAGGGTGGAAAAAGTTCATCAGAAAGGAAGAAAGGTAGAAAAAGGTGAAAGTGAATATAAGGAATGCTGAAGGCAAATTTTACCTACTTTCTACTTTACTTTACTTTAGCACCACCCCTCCCCCCACTTAATGAGGGAAGAGGTTGCCACCGTGAGTTAACATGCAGTGGAATATTCTGTTTATATGAAAGTCAGGAATGTTCTCTCAGTCTTCAGTCATAAAATCATTGAATGTTAAGAGATCAGAGGTGCCTTAGAGATCTGGAAGGGACTTTAACAGACCTTCTAGAGCAGGAGTTCTTAATCTCTTTTGGGTCATGTGCCCCATAGCAGTCTGGTAAAGATTCTTGACTCCTCAGAATCATGTTTTTAAATGCATAAGATAAAACACATAGGATTACATAGGAAACCCAAGGTTAGTGAAAATAAAGATGAATTTTTTTCCTGATCCAGGTTTGTGGACCCCTTTGGAGTTTATGGACCCCAGGATAAGGACCTCAGACCTGGTCCAATCTCTTCATTTTGTGATTGAGAAAAGAGACCCAGAGAGGTGACATGACTCATCCAACTCGGAATTGAATGTAAGACACTTGACTCCTGGTTCAGTGTGACTTAATTAGCTCATGTTTATATAATTCTTTAAGGTTTTCAAATCCTTTTACATCATTTGATTCTCACAACTATGTAACATGTGTTATTATTATTCTCATTTTACATATAAGGAAACTGAGGCCCAGAGACAATCAATCAACTAGTAAACCTTTATTAAGGCCTGCCCAGGGTCACAAAGCTGGCATCTCAAGTGGGATTTAAATCCAGCACTTGGTGGGTTTCAATGCATTACTACCCTTCATGCACTTTTTGGTCCAGACAAATTAAGTATAAAGTTCTCTCTTTCTACTGTGCCACACTGACTTTTATATAGTACTGTTCACCTGCTTTTGATATAGTAGTCCCAGAAAGCTGATCTTCAATTCAGAAAGGCCTGGATTCAAGCTTTTTCATTCCTTCCACCCACTCCAGACCCTTTGTCTAAGTTGCAAATAAAATGAGATCCTGAGGTTGGCACTTTTTGCTCAGGCATTGGCAACATTCCATGCTATAGAACTAGCCCTGAATAGGAAAAAAATAGCAGGAAAGAGCTTTTTGCCTGCTGCAAACACAGAGGTCAAATTCAGTGGGGATTTTGGCACACTGAATCCAGAAATTTTTTAACTGAAATGGGCTCCAGAGATCTGTTAGGCCTCTCCTACTCAAAGCATAAAATCCCCTAATTCATCTTTTTTCCTTATATAAACTTAACCCTTTAGAGAACCATTTGGTTTTCAGGAATATGAAAAGCTTCCAATAATTATTTCATTCACTATGAATATCTGGCTGTGCAATTGTTGCTGATATTAGTCACATATATATCTTACTTTGTACTTCAAAAATCCACAATTTCATCAACGTGGGTGTTCCCTCTGCTGATGCAGATCGCAACCTTCTGTGTCTTAGTAAATGTTATAATGAATTGCTGCAGACAAAAAAACAAATCAAACCAAAACAAAAAAATGATAACCAAAAAAAATCCCAAACAAACATCACCTGGTGGCCATCTTTCTGATGAGACACTTCTTTGAATTGAGGCAGCCTGGTTCTTGGGTGAATCCTATAATATTCTGGTTATTTTTGTTCATTTCCCTTAATACGTATCTGCTTGCTTTTTTCAGTATTCAATTCTACAAGTGTTAATAAGGCCCAAACAAAGCCTTATGAAATAATAAATAAGCTATTCTCAGCTCCCCTCAATGATCTCTGTTGCCTGGCTGCATTAGGTACAGACTTTTGTGCCAAGTTTCAAGACTTCATAATCTGGCCCCATTCTATCCCACCAAAATGCTGGTATCTTCTGCAACTCCAAGACACACATGCTATACTCCAGCCAAGGAGGACCAAATTGATCAATTAACAGTGATCAATGAACAGGTATTTAGCAAGTAAGTAATATGCACCTGGTACTATGCTGGGTATATAAAGATAAAAATGAAATAATAATTGACATTAAGGAGCTGACATTCTATTGAGGGAAACAATCTGTATATATGCAAGTAGTTGTAAAATAATATAGAAAATGAATATAAGGTAATGTTAGAAGGGTAGGCACTAGCATCTAGGAGAATAAGGAAAAGTCTTATATAGAAGGTGGCAATTGAGCTGAGCTTTGAAGGGAACTGGGGATTCTAATGGGCAGAGGTAAGGAAGGAGTGCGTTCCAGTATGGAGGAGAAGGAAACAACCATTACAAAGGCCCAGAAGTGCAATATGGAGTGTTATATGTGAGAGACAGTAAGAAGGTCAGTTTGTCTGGGCCAAAGAATACATGAAGGGTAGTGATGCATAGTAAGTCTAGGGAGGTAGGTTGTAGGCAATTTGTGAAAGTCTTTAAATGTCAAACAGAAGAGGTTGTATTTGATAGTAGAGGCAAACCACTGGAGTTTATCAGTGGAATTCCACTTTGTCCATGAAGCCTTCCATGACTTTAATCTTCATTGATCCCTTCATACCATGAAAAGTATAAAAAATGAACTTAGAATGTTCTGCTTCCCTAGGAGATTGATTGACAGATCTTGTACCAGTAAAGATTCTGAAAGGTACAGAGATCACAGAGGAGAAAACATTGTAGCTTTCAAATAGAATTGTAGTGTAGTTATTGTCCTATATTGTTCTAAATGTTTCATGTACCTTCATTTTGTTCTCCCCTCCCGGAGAGACTGTGAACTCCTGGAGAACAAGAATTGAATCATATATTCTTAGTCCTTTCTATGCTCACCTCCTCCCCACCCCTAACACATAACACAGTACTAGGCTCACTGTAGGTACTCAGTAAAGATTGTTGAATGAAAGCTGCTAAAAGAGCCTAAGTATCATTTATCACTCACACCAACTGACAATGTGGACTGATGTAATGACAACATGAAAACTGACCGAGCCCAGGAAGAATTTTAGCCAAGGGAGTGAACAGCCAAAATGGCTCTTTTTATAGTTCAAGACATCTTCATATCCATTATCTCATTTGATTCTTACAAACTTGTAACTATTTTTTCAGATAAGAAAATAGATAAAATCCAATTCAATAAACATGAAGCACATACTCTATGCCAGGGCATGAAGGAGAGTAGCTACAGATCCAACCTTACAGTCAGGAATATCTGGGTTCAAGTCTTGCCTCTGACAAATATTAGCAATATGACTCTGGGTAAGTCTCTCAGCTTTCCAGTTCTCCTAGTCAACTCTAAGAATATAAATTATGGGCAATTTTCAATTTGCCTTGGTGAATGGAGTTTTTGTACTGAGTGCTCACTACATGAATGAAATCACAGATCCAAATCACACACCCACCTCCTCAAAAAGGTGGAGGGTACTGCATAAATATTGATGATAAAAAAACAAAACGAAAGCAGCCCCTGCCTTCGAAGAGCTTACAGTCTACCAGGGTGGGGTGAAGGGTACATAACATGTGCAGAAATATACAAATACTAAAGTATATGTAAAGTAATTTAAAAGAGAAACCCCATTAAAACTGGGGGAGAGGTATGGAAAAGCCTCATGTAGGAGGCATAACCTGGGCTGTGCTTTGAGAAGATGCTAGAGATTCTGAATGGCACAATGAGTAGAGAAAGCATTCCTGACATGGAGAACCACATATGCAAAGGCACAGAGGGTGGAACTAAGATCAAGCTCTTTGTTGAAACAGATACAAATAGTTAGTGGTGAAGTTGGGATAAAAAGCCAGATTCGCTGAATTGTGATTCAGTGCCCTTGCCAGAACCACATCGCTTCTTTCTCTGAGATGATTCTCCAGTGATCTGGCTTTATAGAAACATCTGACTTTAAAAGGATCTGGGTCAAAGCAGAAAACAAGGAGAGGGCTAAGGAGACCCATTTCCCTTAGAGTTCTTTCAGTTATAAGTGAAACATGGCCCTGAATTTTGCACTTGGACATGAGAGCAGCAGGTCACTTTTTCCCTAGGGGCCCAGGATAAGCTCTCAGCAACTTTAATTCTTAGATAAGAATGAATAATAAGTACTAATAAGGTAAATATATATTTAGCTATGAGTTGCCATGATGAGAAGTGTGATATAACATATATTTTTTAATACTGATATATTTTTGGTTTTTTCCCCTACACCATTGTGGAACACATTTCACCCTGTTCTCCTGCATAGACAGCCATCCTTTCTGAAAGTGTATAAAATAAAAAGGTGGAAAAAAGCAATGCAGCAAAATTAAACAATATATCAGCTAAGTGTATTCAATGTTTATACCAATAGTTCCTTACTTCTTCAAATAAGGAAATATATTAGCAAGGCAATAAACAGAACAACGATGATAATTGTGAATATGCCAATGTATTTCTATATTGCAAAATATGAGAGACTCTCCATATCGAAGGTAGAAGTAAAACATTTATTCAGACACTAGATAACCAAATCCCATAGCCAATAAGTCCAACCCATCTGGCAGCAAGCAACTCCCCAAACCAGTAAGCCCACTTTGTCATAACAGCAAGGAACTTAAAACATAATATCACAGCATAGAGCCATCCCATAACCTTCTGCCCACTGCTGGGGCCTTGCCATAAACAAATTCATAAGCACAGCTAGCTTAGCTGGATCTATGCTTTCCCTTTGCTTTAACTGCTTTCTCTCAGCATTTCCTGTGACACTTTCCTTTTCCTGTCAGGAAGCTCCTTCCACCACACGTGACTTAGGCTTCCTGTGACATAAGCAGGTCACATGGCCTATTAATGGGTGGGAAAGATCTTCAAATCTAAATTGTTATCACAAGGAAGGAGGAGCATTTTCTCATTCATTTTTCAGGGACGATTTTGGTCGTTATAATTACACAACACATTCTTTCAGTTTTCCTTCCTTCCTTCCTTCCTTCCTTCCTTCCTTCCTTCCTTCCTTCCTTCCTTCCTTCCCTTCTTCCTTCCTTCCTTCCTCTCTCTTCCTTGCTCATCTTTCCTTCCTTCCTTTCCATGCTTTCCATTTACATTATCTTTCAAATTTCGATTCTGTCTTCCATACCAGCTTTGTGTCATGTGTAAATCTAATAATCATGTCATTTGTAACTTTATTTAAGTCATTAATAAAACTATTAAATAGCATAGGACCAAAAACAGAACTCTGGGGCACTCCACCTAAAACTTCCTTCCAAGCCACATTAAACCATCAATAGCTAGTTTGTTTAGGTTCATCAATTCAAGTAAATGAAATAAATGAATTAATGTAATTTTACTATGTAGTCTATTTCACAATTCTCTATTCTTTCTGCCCCAATCCTGAGAATATTATGAGAGACTTTCAGCAAAGAAACTTAGAGACTTATATGCAACCTAGAAATCTGCTAGCAAGAAATGTCATATATTTGATGATACCGGTAGTCTGGTTAGTAGTATTAGGAATGTACCTCTCAAATTGGACGAATAGATTTAAAAACAATAAAATAATAAAATTAGCTTTTAGAAAATTCACTATCAGAATAAAGCAAACAGCATAAGCAGAGCTAAGTCTGGACAAAATTTAGAAATTGGCAAGATGTGTTTGGTGTCCTCTTATCTTCCCTTTAAGACCAGTCTCCTCCTTTCTTTGTGTTCTTTTTTCCTCATCTCAAGATCATAGGATCATAGGTCTAAAGCCTGAAGGTATCTCAAATGCCCACTTCTCTCCTCAATATTTGTCTTCTTCCTGTCAGGCAGGAAAGGGCTTCAGGAGAGAATGTGGTATGGTTTAAAGGGCATAAGACTAAGAGCCAGGAGATCTGACTTCTACTCTCAACTCGACCACTAAACACAGTGGTGTGAGCATTTTGTGAGAAAAGATACTTTTCAAATGGTTTCATTTTGTGACAGCTACATTTGAGAATTTACTGACGCTAGGCTGACTCAGAACATCTGATCTTGACCAGATGAAGCTGTTTTGAACTTGTTTCTCTAATTTTAGCTAGTTCTCTATCAGTTGAGTGCTAGATTTCATGTCATATATATGTTTCATTGTTTTCTTTTGTTATATTTTTAATTCTATGTATTGCCAAGGCAACATTCACAACAGTTGCTATTGTTATGAGTATGTCAGCGTGGTTCTGAATTGCAAAATATAACAGACTCTACATAAAGAAGACAGAAACAAAACATTTATTCAGATATCAGAAAGTCAAATCCCAACACCAGAAAGCCCAATCCATCACAGAAGCAAGGAAGTTAATACACATTATCACTTCAGGGGGTACCACCATTTCAAAGCCTTCCCTCTCCCACCCCTGCAGCCTTTCCACAGAAAAACACTCACAAATCCTAGCTGATTCCTTGCCTGTGTCTGCTCTCTCACCCTGTTGTAACTGCTCTATTTCCTGTTCCACCCTTCCTGTTCCATTAGTTCAGCAAGCTCCTCCTACTACATGTGAATTAGGCCTCTTGTGATGTAAGCAGGTCACATGGGCCTATTAATGTATGGAAGATCTTCAAATTTACATTACCATTATATTCTGTAGTTTTAAAGATACTACTCCAAGAAAATGTGCTAAAGGTGTAGCCCATAGAGAACATTTCAGTGATTATTAAAGATGTTGCAATGGCTGTTGGTATGAGGAAGTCAAACTTTTCAAGGATAATTTATGCCCAAAGTGAAAAGAGGATTATTTGTAACAAAGTTCAAAATGAAAGTACAGTTGAAAGCGAAAAACACCTCCAAAATTCTACAAAGTTCTACAGCAAAACAATCTAATTAATCTTTAGAAAATAAGCAAAGACTTTCAGGGAGATCTGCCAGTTGGATGAGTTGTTATTAATTCCTCTTTGTGTACCGTAGACTTCTCAAAGTTTGAAGAACAGTAAGAGCAGTAAAAAAAAAAAAAGTTGCTGACCATTGCTCTGAAGAAAACACTTGTGCAAGTCAATAGACTGGAGTACTGAAAATTGAAAAAAAAAAAAAGAAATTTATTTTTTCATCCAAGGCTATACCTATGTTGCTGGAAGTAGTCCAGATGAGTCTTTAAGATCTGAGTATCTTAATCAAACTGAAAACATCTACCTCATAAAGAAGTCTAGAGATTTTTTTTTGCTTTCAGCAGACCTGGAAGTCTTATTCCCAATGAGAGAATCATGAACTCTGATAAATATATTGATATTTTGAGGAACAGAATTATTATGGAATTATAGAAATTCCAAAATGGAAATGAAATACAACATGACCTTGTACCATGCAGCATGTCATGAAAGGTCAAGAAATGCATCTGAAAGATGTATACAAACATGCTTCAATAGCTTGAAAACTCATCTGATATAAACTCCTTTGACAATCTGTGGGTTTATAATAAAAGCTAGCCTTGAAAAAAACTGTATTCTTCATCAAAGGTACATTTAATACCCAATGTGAAAAAAGTGTGATTTACTGATGAAGAATTTTAAAATACATTTCAAGATCTTGTGAACTCAATGCAAGTTATATAAAATGTGTTACTGTAGAAAAAGGATGTGATGTATATTAAAAATTTTAAGCAATGTACAAAGTTGTAAATTTCATTGTATGTCAATAAATTATTTTACTTTGTCTCAAGTAATTTGCATACCATTGTATCTATAGCTAACTTTGGGCCAGTCACTTAAGCAATCTGGGTCTTAGTTTCTTCATATATAAAATAATGAGCTTGGACTAGATGGTTCATTTCAAAACTTTATGGTTTTAAATTTGTTCCCCTGGAGTTTGAGGGACTTAATGTGTTCCCTTTCCCAGGGGAAAAGCTTAGTCCAAGGGAGAGCTAAGCCCAAAGAAATTGCTAAACCCTAATTTTTAATGGTAACCAAGAGCCTGGGGTTGAAATATTTCTTGACTGAGGAACTTTTCTGAAATCATACTAAGAAGATGATCACCTCTCTTATCTCAGCATAACACAGGCCTTAAATTCTTTCCAATTCTTCCTCCCCCGGGTCTTTGAGCAGACACAGCTCAGGGAGTGGTGTCTACAGAAAACATCTTGGTTCATGGTCATTGCTTGCCATGTCAACTGGCTTCTTCAATGACCCCCATTATTCTTTTATATATAAAAGTATTGATTCAGCTGATAAATCACAGCCTCTTAGTAACAGAGAGGGCAGGCTTCACAGCTAGGAGGTCAGGAGGAGGTTTCTCTAAAGACGAAAAAACACTGGCTTTTTGAAAAGGCAAACAAGGCCAGCCACAGGTTTCCATAGTGATTCTCCAACCTTGTGCAAACTTGACATTTGTACATTTTCCAGGAAAAGAGCTACATCAGGGTATATTTTCTACAGACTGCTTTTGAATTTTTTTTTGACATTAGCACTGGCCCGGAGGAATAATGTCAGCTTGGTGAAGTTTTGTCCATCTCTTACCTCTTCTTGCTCTACTTTCAGTACAACAACTTTTCTGGTCCCTGGTCCTGTAAGACCTTATCCTGCCCAAGTCCTTCCTGTCAGAAAAGTAAAGTGAGAGCTAATAAATTCTTTCTTATGTTATTGTTTTAGTGTTAGTTTCTTGTGAGATTTGAATTTTTAAAAAGGTATCAAGTAAGGGCACTGAGATAAATCATGAATGGTGACATTTGAGACACTGTGACAGGCTAGTGGAAAAGATATTTTGCATAAGGGATATTTTCTTGTATCCTTGCTATCACACCATGTAGTGAGTGCATACTTTGCATTAAATATAGGGCCAAAGCTGTAAGAGAGAATGTTAGAGCTAAAAGGGGCTTATAGATCATCTAGAATTGACTGTGTATTCTATTTAACAGGTGGCAAACTGGAGTTAGGCAGCTAGGTGGCACAGTGGATAGATAGCCAGGCCTGGAATCAGGAAGACTCATCTTCCTGAGTTCAAATTTGGCCTCAGACACTTCTTAGCTGTATGACCTTGGGTGAGCCACTTAACCCTGTTTACCTCAGTTTACTCCTCTGTAAAATGAACTGGAGAAAGTAAATGGCAAACCACTTCAGTGTCTTTGCCAAAACAAAACCACAAATGGGTCACAAAGAGTTGGACATGACTGAAAAATGACTCAACAACAACAAACTGAAGTTGCTTGAATAAAATAACATAGGTGGTGAGTGGTTGAGCTGAGCCTGGAACCCAGGCATCTAGACTACCAGTCTAATTCTTTTCGTATTATTCCACATTACCTTCTTAATTTAGACAGCTGTATGCTCTGACTCTCAGCTTGTTACATGCTTAATCTTGGATTGGAGGTGGCATGTATTGCAGCAGGCATGGTAAGTGGGGAGGATATAACCTTTATAGGGAATAAAAAGCTCCTGCCATCCAGATTTTATTCTAATGTTGATGGCTTATTAAAGTGAAATTCAAATGTTTCATTAAATTCATTATTTATTAATAAGAGCCATAAGTTTCTGAGGGTGAAAATGGATTGTAACATATGAATAACTTTCTCATGAAAGATGCCTGGGTTTGAGGAGAGGAGGTATAAGGAAAATCTTGTCTGTTTTATCAGGGTCCTTTGTCAATGCTTATGCTTCATTTCCTCTATTTGGCACACTAAAAAAAAAACCAAAAAACAAAACTCAATACCTTCTCTTATTGTTGGTGGAAATTTTATGTTCCATTTTTGTGTGTATAAAATATTTTTGAGCTTATAAGAACAATATTGTGTTCCTTATGACTTTGTGTCCCCAATGCTTAGCATGCTGCTTTGCCTAGTATAGGTGCTTAATAAATGCTTGCTGAATTTAATTATTGAATTTGAATGGACATTTCCCTAAGGGGACATGCTTTGTAACCTTGGGCAAAAAGGAAATGTGTAGAATCTATATTTGGGTCAGGACAAGTATGAAATTTCATGGATACAGTAGTGTCAGTCTTTTTAGGCTTGAAAATAAACCAAGAACTATTAGGCTTAGGAAGGCCCTGAGGCTGAGCCTTGAAGGAAATTGAGGGGCCACAGCTTTGAAGATGAAAAAAAAAGAATGAGGATTTGATTCATGGGCTAGCAGAAGATGATGATTAGCCTTTTTTTTTCCAGAGAGGATCATGGCTTTTGACTTGTTACCTCCCATTATTAACTGGATAATCTCTAAGGCCCCTTTTGGTTTTATTTCTATAATCTTATGAACCCATTAAATGACAGAAAGTCCAATAGCCAACAGAAGCAGCCAATCTTAGGAAGGGATGGGACTTGCCAGTGGTGAGGAGATTATGGCCACTTTAAAGTTAGGGCAAGGAGTACCAGAATTAAAAACAGAGGATTTAAAATCACAGGATGTATGTCTGAATCGTCACTTTGCTATGTCCTAGTTATGTGACCATGGGGAAGTCATTTCATTTCTCTGAGCTTCAGTTTCCTCACCTAATAAAATGGGGAGATTGGATTGTATGACCTCTGAGGTCTCTGCCAGTTTTAAACCTTAGAATCCTGTGTCTTTGGAAGCTATAGCACCAAGCCAAAGTTTGAAAAGAGGAACCACTGTGGAACACCAAGACTAGAATGAAAGAGTCAAATGAATAATAAAGAGAACGACCAAGATGAAACCAAGGGGCTACTGCCAGTCAAGGTCAAAATGTCAGAACAGTTCTGTTATGAACACTGAAGAGGAGAACAGGGAATTTAAATGGCCATGAAACATGCATGCCTTGGTGTTCTCTTCAAAAGGTAAGAATTGTTTTTGTCAGAGAATATGAGTACTGGTTGTGAACATTTGGAGAGGGCAATTTTTGATGTTTGGAAAATGGGGACAGGTACCAGTTGTGTCAGCCATCTTTGTCTAGATTGTGGATATTGCTGAATAATTTTTTTTTATTCTTTGTGAACACTTCTATTCTATACTCTATTCTCCAATATTGCAACAAATATGTGAATCTAATAGGTATATGAACTATCTCCAACAGTGCCAATTGTAAACCATCTGTGTCTGCCCATCCTCTGTGCCTCTTTCTTGTCCATGTTATCCTATAAATTCTTCCTAGGAAGAACTTTCCTAGGAAAGTTCACTTGGTGTCCTGTGGACCTTGCATTCAGTCTGTGTATCAGTCATCTCTTGTTTTGACACATATCTAGCCCTCATTTTTGGAGCAAGCGTCCTTCAGATTAGCTTTTCTTTTGTAGTTTCTTATTTACAAATGTTATAGCCTGATGATGGCCACCAAGCTCCTCTTCATTGCCCAATGGGTAATGACCAGTTTAAGTTGTTTTAGCTTTCCTCTGCCTTTTATCCTCTCTAGCTTTTTTAAAGAATCAGCTCAAATGCCACCTTCTGCAGGAACCTTTCCCCCATATCCTCAGCTGTTATAGTCTACCCACTACATGGATATCTTCTATCTACTTTGTGTGTGGAATGTGTCTATTTATATACATCATGTCTTCCTCATTAGAATATAAGCTCCTTGAGGGAAGGAACTATTTTTGCCTTTCTTTGTGTCCTCTTGCATTTAGCAAAGTGTTTGGCATATAGTAGGTACCTGATAAATGCTCGTTGGTTGATTTTCCCTTAGTTACTAGTAAAGTCATTTAAAAAAGCCAACTTTTTCCTTTGGTTAACAAAGGTAAATAGGGTATTTATGTAATATATGAGACTTAATATCTGGGGAAATGAGCACCTTAGAGATTCGTATAAGAGTAGTGGCAGTGAGAAAGTAAGAACAATTATCTTCCAATCACTCTGGAATGTGCAGGATGAAAGAAAAATAAGGAAATCTAGAGTTCACTTGAAGTGTTTGTCCCCTTCTTGCCTGTGCCTTCTTTATAAATCTTCCAATTTGGATGATGATCAATTCACTCAATGCTGGATCCTGGATAACATTAAAAAAATACTTTGAGTTATACTTAAATCTCTATTTGTTCTTCAGATTATTCGTGGCCAAATTTCCATTTGGTAATTCCAATGTGGTAAATGTTTGTTGAATTGAAGGTGCAAAGAAACAGGAGCCAGAGGCTTAGCCAATAGGACATGATGTCTCAGGATACTTCTTAATTTGGAATAGGCCTCAGGTGGAGGCATAATGTGTGTTGGGTTGTGATTTTTGCTTGTTTTGTTTTTGGAAAGTGCTGACGTTAGATAGCGTATCTCTTACTAAGGTGCATTACTAAGGGGCTCACTAAGGAGCAAAAACCACCATGAAGTGGGGGTTATTGGGGAAGGTTTTATGGAAGCTGCAGAATTTAAGGTCCACTTTGAACTATGGGTAGAATTTACGATATGAGAAGGAAGGGCATTTCAGGCTAGGGGAATGGCGTGAACAAAAACTCAGGAGTGTCTAGGCAGGGAGATTTAGAGGACAATGAATAGACCATTCAATTCAAGTTGAAAATATTGGAGATAAGGTTGTAAAAGTTGATTGGTATCAGATTATGGATGTCTTTGAATGACATATTAAAGAGTTTTGATTTTATCCATCATAGAAATACACTGAAGAATTTTGAACAAAGGTGTGGCATATTAAAAGTTTTGGGAAGATTTGTGTGACCATGTATATAGTATTGGGAGGAGAGAAACTGGGGATAGAGAGATGAGCTAGGTAGGTGTTACAGTAATTTAAGTGGGAGATGATAAAGCTTGGACTACAATAAGGCAATGAGAATGGGAAGAAGAAGGTTGGGAGTGATATTACAAATGAAGATCTATAGGACTTGGTGATTAATTGCTGTGGAGAGATGAAGATGGAGTAAGGATTTTAAAAAATGACACTAGGGTTTGGAAACCATGATGACTAGAAGAATGATTGGCCTATTGACAGAAATAGGAAAATAAAGAGGGGAAGCAGGTTTGAGGAGAAGCCATGAGAAATGGTTCCTTACTCATGTAAACTGACTATCTCCTATAAGCCAATTTCTGCTAGCAGTCTCTGAGTAGGTTTGGTTACCCAAGCATATAGAGCATACACAGAGGGATGGCAGCTTTGTTAACTAGAATTCTCCTAAGCCAGCAACTCACTGAATATTAAAGAGTCAAAGATGGAAACATTTATCTTTCCATAAAGCTTGGTTTCCAGGCTCCAGGGGATTTGTTATTGATATGTTGCAATATTTCAGAAGTGATTACCCAGACTGCTTTGTATTAAAATGGGTTTTGTGGTTAAAAAGTTGATAAACTAAAAAAAATCCTAGAGATGATGTTTGTTTCTGTCCAAATCTAATTCAGGTATCTCACTGCCACTATAAAATCTATTGATCTGTCAGTTCATCTCACATGATGCAAACTGAATTTTAAAGTGATGCAGATGGTGAATCAGTTAAAAAACATGTCACAAATAGATCTTCCCTATCTTTCCAGACTGATTTCCTACTGTTCAACCATGATCTCTTCATTGTTCTTCTTAAAAACAAATCATTCCCACCTTTGTACCTTTGTTTATGGTGGTTCCCTCACTTGGTATGTCCTTCTTCCTCTTTTACCTATTCAACATCTGCATATCTTTCAAGGAACTATAAGCTATGTCTCCTTCACAAAAGCTTCCCTAGCAATTCTAATTTCTTCCTATTATTCTCTTATCCAAATCTTTATAGTGTTTATAGTTTCTACCACTCATTTTGGCACTCATCTGTATATTGTGGTGAATTGTTTTCTACCTATTTATTTTGTGTCTTATTTTCCCAAATAGAATAAAAGCTTCTAGAAGAAAGGGACAGTATCTGATACTGTTTTTTGTTGCCCCAACAGCATCTCTCAACGAGTTGGGCAGTATGTGATAAATAAAGTTGTTGATTGATTTTTTTTTACTTTTATAATATTACTTTGAAGAGTTAATATTGCTTATATTGACTTGAATTCAGCTGGACTGCTAGGTTTGAAAATTATAGCCCTGAATGTTCATTGCTCATTGTTAATATTGACGGTTTGTTTTTCATATTATGTAAAATGTATTCTCTGCTAGAAGCAGAATGAAATAGTCTCTCAATTTGTTTAGAGGTTGTCTCTGTCTTTTGAGGACCAGACTGATACAATATGACTTTCAATACACCTATACTATTTTTGAACTCAGAATGTGAATATATAAGTGTTTTGCCAAATGTCATTCAATAGATTGGGGTTTACCATTCCACCATTTCATGGGGGACCTAGCACAAAAAGGAGATATTTTCTAAGGTTTCTCTGAACTCGAAATCCTACAATCCCATTATTAATTGTCTTAGCCAATTTTATATTGTTCTTTCATAAAAGGAACATTCATCTTCATTTGCTAAAGTGCATGTGATTCAGATGTATAAAGATTTTCAGGTTCACTATGGTCATAGTTGCTTTATACTGATACTATTTTTCATGAGTTATTAGATCAATGTAAAATATCTCTCCCCTTCTAAAATGCCCTTCACTCTCCACCTATCCAAATCCTATGCATTCTTCAAGGTCTTACTCAAGTCCTAACTCCTTATAGAAGTATTCCTCAACAAATCCCATCAACATTGATTTTTCCCTTTTCTGACCATCCATATTTTCTGTATCTAATATTTTGCCAATTAATTATATTAAATTTCCTCTTGGTTCCAAACTGTCATCTTTCATTTTCTCCAATAATTTAGTATGATCAAGTCTTGCCACCACAGGTAGTTGCCTCTGAAAGCATAAATCATAGATTTACCTTTTCTTATGTGTCATATAGCATCTAGTATAGATAGGCTTGGCACATAGTAGTTGCTTAATAAGGACTTGTCAAAGTTTTGTTTTTATCTGAGCAAGTCATTTCATATTTCTGGATTTCATTCATCTATGAAAAAGATGATGTATATAGGTTCTTACAGCTCCAAAATGTTTAAAGTCCTATGATGTCAATAATGAGGAAGCCTGTACTCTCAGGATATTTCAGAACTTGGTAGAGCTCCCACAAATGAACAGGGAAACAAATCTCAAACTGTAAAACACTGTTTGTAAACTTGGGTATATAATTGCTTTATCTGATGGGGAAAATTATGACAATTTTTTCCCATTTCCAACTAATAATCAGCATGTGGTTAAAGAGAATAGGTCTATCATCTTCTCAGATGATATTTAGAGTCAAGAGCTCTAGTGCATGGAAGAATATCAAAAAGATCTGGCTAAACTAAAACACCCAATCACTGGTGCTTTAAGGTAGAAACACAAGAATAATGTGATGGCTGTAGTTGTCTAAGACAAGTGACCATAACATGATTCCAAATAAAGCACAGGCGTGTCTCACTTTAAGCAAGCCTGATATACAAAAATTAATAATTCAAAAGTATGCATCTTTGAAGTATCAGGAGTTACGCTAGAACTTACAACAAAAATAAATTCGTTGGAGGTGATTATTTACCTCTAAAGGATTAACCGTAGGATTCCACTGAATATCAAGAACACTTGGTGCATTTAGAATAAGAATTAATTTATAAAACTTTGATTTATACTCTTTTTTGTTAAAGGAGCACATTCACTAGAGGAAGTAAAGTAGTCCAATATCTTACAGCTTTCCACAATATAGTTTATGATGTACTTTGTTTTTAGCTGTTTGAGTTATTTTCAAATCCAGTAGGGTGGAGTGGAACTAAAAGTGGTCTGGGGATTAGGATACCTGGGTCCTGAGCCTGGCTCTGCCACTAACTAGCAATGAAATGGGCAAATCACTTCCTTTCTAGAACATCAACTTTCTCATCTCCACAGTGAGGAAGTTGGGCTAGATCTCAAACACATCTTCTAGCTCAAACATCCTGTAGATCAAATAATCTGCATTACAAGCATGAGAAAGTGGCCCCAGTGATCACTATTAAATTGCCTTCTGAGCAGATTCCACTTCAAGGGTTAATGTGAACACATGTCGTAGACAGGCAGCAGAGGACATTCTTACACCCTTCCACCCAGGTAGCCAATCTTGTTGGTGGTCTGCAGGCACCCTTTACTATTGGGCAGCTAGGTGGCATAGTAGATAGAGTGCCAGGCCTGGAGTCAGGAAGACCTGAGTTCAAATATGACTTCAGACAGTTACTAGCTATATGATCCTGGGCAAGTGACTTAACCCAGTTTGCCTCAGTTTCTTCATCTGTAAAATGAGCTGGAGAAGGAAATGGAAAACCATTCCAGCGTTTTTGCCAAGAAAACCCCAAATGGGGTCACAAAGAGTCAGATATGACTAAAATAACTGAGCAACAATCACGACAATCCTTTGCTACCAGAAGAGCAGAAATTGAGCGTGGTGGTGGAGGACTTGCTTTCTCCAAATTCCTGAACCAAATCTATGGATATTTCCTAAAGTCTGTCCCAGATTGTTATCCTTTCAGATTCAGAGATTTTTCTTCTCTCAGAATATAATTCTAATAATGCATATATTCCTGAGCTCTGGTGTCTTCTGATACACGCGTAAAAACAGTGTTCCAAGTGTCCAATTCAAATTTATGAGGAGTGATAGAGGCAGAGCCCAGCGTGGCTAAAATACCCAGCTACGTCCCTGTTTATGAAGCTGCAAATAAGCCAGCTTGCCAAGTCACCCAGTGATTGTATTTTACAGGCGTTTGGAATACCTCATAAAGGCTTTTTATTAAGCATGCTTAATTTTAAATAGGTCTTTAAATTGTAGGGCATCTAAATGTCACTATTCTTTGAATATTTATAGACCTTCTAGGTGGGGAAAAAAACTAGCAGAAATGGTCAAGACAAAGGGAAAAGACAGTATGGCCACAGTCTCCTCACAGCTGTATTCAAGGAAGAGGGTTGGGAAAACAAGAAAGAACTTGTACTTCCCATTTGTGGTACAGACAGTAAAATGTGGCAATTAATATCTATCTAGTGGCCTTGTTAATGGATTTCTATTTTTGAAAATATTATAAATAAACAGAGGACAGGCACAGAGTGAGCTTACTATACAATAACGTTTGTGTGAGTACTGTAAGATGAATGAAATGTACTGTAGCCACCCAAAGGACTAATGAGATGCTGATCATTTCACCTCTTCTTAAGAAACTCTGCCCTCATTCCGTACCTGTAATTATCATTATTGATGAAATTAATAATAAGATATCACATATGCATATCATTTAATAGATTTCAAAGCACTTTTACTTTCATTCTCTCACATGTGGAATTCTCCAGTCACCTCCACTCTGCCGTGTCTTCTAATTAGATTGGTGAGCCCCAAACTATCTGTGATTGGAGCAACCTATTATGAGTGAAGGGTATCGCAGTGGTAAGAATGCTATACCAAGAGATCTATGTTCTATTCTTGACTCTGACACTAATAGTCAAAGCAATGTTAGGCTGATTGCTTAATTTCTCTCACCCTAAGCTTCTCATCTGTAAAATGTGAATAACACCTCTCTTAATTAGGAGCTGGCATGGTGGGAAGAGCACTGGATTTGAAATCAGAGGACCAGAACTCAGCCATTTGCTATGTGAATGATCTTGGGAAAATCACTTGACCTCTCTTGACCTCAGTTTCCACATCTGTAATGTGAGGTGGAGGGAAGTTTACTGCATAACCTGTAAAGTCTCTCCTAGCTCTAAACCTATAGTTTTAAGACCCTACTTCAGGGCCATTGTGAGGATCCAATGATGTAAAAATTCTTTGAAAAGTAAAACTACCAAGTTGAGTTTGTCTCTTCATTATACCCTCACCCCTACTCTTTTCCAATCAACTTCATTCTATCCTGTATAACCTTTTTACATGCTGTTTCCACTGCCTGACAGGCTTTCCCCCTTCATTTTTCTCACAAAATCCTACCTATCCTTTAGGTCTTGGCTTAAGTCTCATCTCCCCATGTCTTCTTCCCCCATTGCTTCATGCCTCTTTAATCTTTTTCTTTTCTGAACTCTAGTAGCACTCAACATACTCTTGCACTTTTCAATGTTTGCTAAAAAAATTTTTAGAAAAAATAACTTCAGGGTTCTAGACAGGATCACACGTGCTAATATATATGAAAATTCTTAGAACTCACTATCAGATATAAGATTCTGTAGTTTCTGATTTTGTCTCTTCAACCATATTCAGTTCCTTGACGACAAGGTTCTTTTATTTATTTATTTATTTTTTTAAATTTATTTAACATATTTAGTTTTCAGCATTGATTTTCACAAGAGTTTGAATTACAAATTTTCTCCACATTTCTACCCTCCCACCCACTCCAAGATGGCGTATATTCTGGTTGCCCTGTTCCCCAGTCAGCGCTCCCCTCTATCACCCCACTCCCCTCCCATCCCCTTTTCCCTTCCTTTCTTGTAGGGCAAGATAAATTTCTACGCCCCATTGCCTGTGTATCTTATTTTCTAGTTTCATGCAAAAACATTTTTGTTTGTTTTTGAACATCTGTTTTTAAAACTTTGAGTTCCAAATTCTCTCCCCTCTTCCCTTCCCACCCACCCTCCCTAAGAAGTCAAGCAATTCAACATAGGCCACATGTGTATCATTAACCCTTCCACAATACTCATGTTGTGAAAGACTAACTATATTTTGCTCCTTCCCAACCCATCACCCTTTATTGAATTTTCTCCCTTGACCCTGTCCCCTTTTGAAAGTGTTTGTTTTTGACTACCTTCACCCCCATCAGCCCTCCCCTCCATCATCCCCCCCCATTTATTTTTATCTTCTTCCCTCTTCTTTCCTGTGGGGTAAGATTCCCCATTGGGTATGTATGGTATTCCCTCCTTAGGCCAAATCTGATGAGAGCAATGTTCACTCATTCCCCCCTCATCTGCCCTCTCCCCTCCTCCCACAGAACTGCTTGCTCTTGCCTCCTTTATGCGAGATAATCCACCCCATTCTATCTCTCCTTATCTCCCTCTCTCAGTATGTTCCTCTCTCATCCCTTAATTTGATTTTATTTCTTTTAGATATCTTCCCTTCATCTTCAACTCACCCTGTGTCCTCTCTCTCTCTCTCTCTCTCTCTCTCTCTGTATATATATATATATATATATATATGTATATACACACACATAGATATATACATACATACACATTCATCCATATATATATACATAAACATATATGTATTCATATTCCCTTCAGCTACCCTAATACTGAGGTCTCATGAATCATACTCATCATCTTTCCATGTAGGAATGTCAACAAAACAGTTCACCTTTAGTAAGTTCCTTGCAATTTCTTTTTCTTGTTCTTTTTCTTGATTACCTTTTCATGCTTCTCTTGATTCTTGTGTTTGAAAGTCAAATTTTCTATTCAGTTCTGGTCTTTTCACTGAGAAAGCTTGAAAGTCCTCTATTTTATTGAAAATCCATATTTTGCCTTGGAGCATGATACTCAGTTTTGCTGGGTAGGTGATTCGAGGTTTTAATCCTAGCTCCATTGACCTCCAGAATATCATATTCCAAACCCTTTGATCTCTTAATGTAGAGGCTGCCAGATCTTGGGTTATTCTGATTGTGTTTCCACAATACTCAAATTGTTTCTTTCTGGCTGCTTGCAGTATTTTCTCCTTGATCTGGGAGCTCTGGAATTTGGCGACACTATTCCTGGGAGATTTCTTTTTGGGATCTATTTGAGGAGGCGATCGATGGATTCTTTCAATTTCTATTTTGCCCTGTGGCTCTAGAATATCAGGGCAGTTCTCCTTGATAATTTCTTGAAACATGATATCTGGGCTCTTTTTTTGATCATGGCTTTCAGGTAGTCCAATAATTTTTAAATGATCTCTCCTGGATCTATTTTCCAGGTCAGTGGTTTTTCCAATGAAATATTTTACATTGTCTTCCATTTGTTCATTCCTTTGGTTCTGTTTTATAATATCTTGATTTCTCATCAAGTCACTAGCTTCCACTTGCTCCAATCTAATTTTTAAAGTAGTATTTTCTTCAGTGGTCTTTTGGACCTCCTTTTCCATTTGGCTAATTCTGCCTTTCAAGGCATTCTTCTCCTTGGCTTTTTGGAGCTCTTTTGCCATTTGAGTTAGTCTGTTTTTTAAGGTGTTGTTTTCTTCAGTGTATTTTTCAGTATTTTTTTGGGTCTCCTTTAGCAAGTCATTGACTTGTTTTTCATGGTTTTCTCGCATCCTTCTCATTTCTCTTCCCAATTTTTCCTCTACTTCTCTAACTTGCTTTTCCAACTCCTTTTTGAGCTCTTCCATGGCCTGGGACCAGTTCATGTTTTTCTTGGAGGCTTCTGTTGTAGGCTCTTGGACTTTATTAATTTCTTCTGTCTGTATGTTTTGGTCTTCTTTGTCAGCAAAGAAAGAATGCAAAGACTGAGACTGAATCTCAGTGCGTTTTTGCTGCCTGGCCATATTCCCAGCCAACTAACATGACCTTTGAGTTTTTCAGTGGGGTATGACTGCTTGTAGACTACAGAGTTCTATGTTCCACGTTTGGGGGGGAGGTGTCAGCTCTGCCACACCAGCACTGCTCCTTCCCCAAGAACCCCCAACCCGAACTGGGCTTAGATCTTCAGCAGGCTGTGCACCCCTGCTCTGATCCGCCACTTAATTCCTCCCACCAGGTGGGCCTGGAGCTGGAAGCAGCAACAGCCCTAGCTGCCCCACCTCCGCTGCCCCCGGGGCTGGAAGCCGAACCGTGAACTCCTTCCACTCCAGCAGCTTTTCCCACTAACCTTCTCCGCAGTCTTTGGTGTTTGTGGGTTGAGGAGTCTGGTAACTGCCCGCAGCTCACTGATTCAGGGCGTTAGGGCATGCTCTGCCCAGTTGCTGGTCTTGTTGGTCCACGCCACTCAGGCTGGACTCTGCTCCACTCCGTTCCCAGCTCCCAGCTCCCAGCTCCCAGCTCCGAGCACCGTGTGGGATAGACCTCACCCAGAGACCATCCAGGCTGTCCTGGGCTGGAGTCCTGCTTCCCTCTGCTGTTTTGTGGGTTCTGCCGTTCTAGAATTAGTTCAGAGCCATTTTTTATAAGTTTTTGGAGGGACTCGGGTATGGAGCTCACGCTATTCCCTGCTTACCAGCCGCCATCTTGGCTCTGCCCCCCCCCCCCCAGGACAAGGTTCTTAGCACCTTTTCTTGCGTTTCTGATTACCCTAGCTAGCACAGGGCTGATCACAAAGTTGACTGACTGATATGTGAGCAGCAGCTTGCATGCAAGTCCCTCTGGGGACTGGTGTTGTTGATAGACTTTGAAAGAGGTAGCAATTGTGCACCAAATCCATGAGACCTCCTATCTGCCTATCACTTTGAATTCTTTTTCTCCCTTTCCCTGCCTCCCACCAAGAGGCTTTAAGAGAACATCAGAGTACTCTCCCAATAATGGCAATTAGAGGAGTGTTAGGAAGGCTACCAGGATCTTTCTGTCAAAGTGTAGAGCAGATGCAGAGGGTGAAGACTTGTTTGTTTTGAGTGCCCATGTGGAGGGAAAGTGGTTATTTAGTGTTAGATTGTAGAGAAGTATAAAGAATGTTGGTGTTAGTCTGAATGATGTGGTAAGAATTAGGGAGGGACAGTGATTAGGACTGAATGCAGTTAGTTGCATATCCCCAGGCAATTTGATGATAGATTTGGGGGCATTGGAGATGGGTGATCTGAGTCAATTTTAGGTTCAAAGTGAGTGAGTTTTGAATTGTGGGTGTTTTGGGAAAGTGAACCCTAGCATAAAGCAGAAGCAGGCATACCTGACCTACGTAAATGATGGAAGAGGTTGTTCTGAACTTAGTCCACTCCCCAATGCCAATCTCCACAGAGGGATATCAGTATATAAGAAGCTGTCAACAATTTTTGGTAGATGTGAAATGCATGATTGGAATAGTTTTGATCTGAGGTACTATCTGGATGGGAAAAGGCCACTCAGGGCAGAATGTGTTTATGTGCCCGCATTTGAATGCTGCATATCAGATGTATCAATCTTGAAGCTCACAGACTATAATGGACCTGCAGCACTCCTTAGTGTGGCCTAAACCAGATTAAGATGTAATTAGGAAGTGTTTAACAAAATAAATAAAAATACAGTAAAACATAGACAGTGTTAATTTGTGATTTTCTAAATCAATATGCAGCCCATCCAGATTCATTTCTATTTGAGTTTGACACCATTGCAGTAAGAGATCCTAGAACTAGAACATTAGGGAATGCATAGGAGGAGGGGGAGGTACATACAGACATGATCTCTGTGATTCTACTATCATCTCCCTTTTACAGAGGAGAAACAGATACTGGGAAGCAAACTACTTTGAATGAACATCTATGTGGGAGAATACAATACAGCAAAGGGCTCGTTAGTCTCTTTTCTCAGAATGTTGGAATAGAGTCCTTTACTACATTTCATCCTTGAGGAATATATCATCTGAATTTTCCAGACTTAAAGGAAAAGTGATTTAAAGTGAAAGTGCTTCAAAATTTTATACTAGTATATCTTCAAGGTATTATATTTAACATTAGCACCTGTTTCAAAGTTACTTTACATTTATATTTAAATACCCCAATTTAAAAGTATTTTCCTTTTGGAAACTTAGGAAGGGAAGCTTAGTGTAGTGGACAAAACACTGGACTTTGAGTTTAGAAGACCAGAGTTCAAATCTTGCTTCAGACATTAGTTACATGATTCTTTTATAGAGGGATGAAATCTGGACTGTCTAACTCCCCACCTTCCAGTCGCGTCTCTTTTTGGTTTGAACTTTACCTAGCAGAGGAGTTCATGGTGGGGTTGAGTCCTACGTAAGATAAGGCCATCCCCTGAAATCTCATCACCGTGCTATCAACTCAGCTTTGGATACTCGAAACCTTCCCAACTCCCTAAGCCTCATCTCCCCTCCGGCAGGCTTTAGGATGGCACTAAAGTTCTCCCAAAGCTTTTCTTCATAGAGGGCTGGAATCTGGCCTTTGCAGTTAACTTTCCATTTTTCATCTGCATTTCTGCCTGGTTTGAACTCCAGCGAACATGATGCCCTCTGGTGCCTCCCCACCTTTGAAGCTTCCTTTTGTGTGTTTGTCTTTCCCCATTCGATTGTAAGCTTTTTGAGGGTAGGGGCTTGCTTTCAGTTTTTCTTACTTGTATCCCCAGTACTTAGCCCTGTGCCTGTCGCATAGTAGATAGTTAATGAATATTTACTCACTTGACTTGACTTGAATCCATCTAGTCTCCCTCAAACTCAGTTTCATCATTTGGAAAATGGAGATAAAATTATTAGCTACTTCACATAGTTGTGAAAATCAAGTGAGATTACATAGGTGAAGCACTTTACAAACCTCAGTGTGCTATATAAAAGTTAGGAATTATTTTAGTCAGAGGTAACATAAAAATTGGTATCATTGCTATATGTAATAGTTTAATCAACTCTCACTGTAAATGCCTGTTAGAGGATGGTATTTCATTCTTCTTTAAGAGTAAGGTGAGAAATAAAATAAGCATTTCCGTAACAGTAGAATAGAGAATAAAATAGATAAAAATTTTTAAAATGCAGCTAAAGCACCACTTTCTACATGAAACTACCATTACTACAGCTTTAAAAACCAAATGAAAATTGTGGAAATGATAGTTTTCACTTTCAGTTTGGAAAGACTTTTCAGAGAGATGACTTGGAGATGCTGAAGGGACTGTTGACTCTCATGGCTAGAAAGAAGCTAAAGAAGACAGAGAGAGAAGAGGGAGAGATCTTCTTTCTTGATTTTTAATCTTTATCTTGCAGAGAAAATGAAAGGAATTTTTAGGAAGAGATTCATGAACTAAATGTGAGGGATTGTGTTTTCAGAAGTGAAGATACCTGCCATTACAGTTAGACTTTTTGGACTATCATCAGTCAGTCAACAAGCATTTATTAAGCATGTCTATATGCCAAACATGGTACTAAGTAATGAGAATACAAATACAAGCAAAAAAAACCTAGTCCCTGCCTTCAAGTAGCTTATATTTTAATAGGAGAAGATGATAAATAAAAGGGAGGTGAAAAGCTGGAGATGGGGGGAGAGGAGGCACCCACATGGCATGCTACTGAAGTCTGGAACATCAGAGACAAAGTCAGGAGAGCAATGTAGAATGACTGACCTGGGCCCTTCCCCCAAATGGAGGTGGTCATTCCCATAGCTAAAATATTGTAAAGAGTTTTCCATTTTTTGTTGTTGATTTACTCATAATAAATTGTATGTTCATTTAAAAAGAGTAAAGTGAAAATTTGTTTCCTTCTTATTAGAGAGAAATAGTCATAGAAAGTAAGGCTGAAAGAGACTTTAGAGATCATCTAATCTAAGCTGCTCGATTTATAGCTGAGGAAACTGAGGTTGAGAGTGGATAAATGACTTATCTAATAATGTCACACAAATAGTAAATAGCAGAGGGAAAATTAGAAGCTCAGTTCTTTGACTTCAAGTCCAGAACTTCCCAATATGTGATTCAAAGTCCTTATGATTAATCAGGAATAGCATGTTAGGAAAAAAAAAAAACTATTTTCCTAGGATAGTTACACCTTGCCGTAGAAAAAATAAAGGATGAAAAGCTTTTGACACTCAAGAAAGCTACAGACCTGGGGTGCTATGAACAAGCAAGGGCTTTTTTATGTTGATGTAAGTGATAAGTACTTAGTTTCTTTAGAGGGAAAGACTTTACATCATAAAAACTAACAATACTCTAAAATGACTGAGGAACTAAATTGTACCCTGTACTCAATTTTCTTTACAAATTACTCTTTCTATTTCTCAATATAGTTGAAATTGTTTTACATACATTTTCAGTACAATTGGCAAAATGTTCTTAATAAAAGTTATAACTTTGATTTTGAAAAAAAGAGAAAATTATGGCTGTGGTGCTGTTTCAACAAAAGCTTCTTGCATATTACATATATAAGCCTAAAGAGGGAAAATACAGCAGTACCATTGTCATCATCATATTTTCATCCTTTAAATTCATTAAATCATGTATAACCTTTCTTCTGTCAGTTACACCTATTGTTGAACATTGTCCTAGAGATCTCATTTAGCATGGACAGGAACAAGGTAGAAGGGCAATTTCACTCTCTTATTCTCAGCTAATGCTTATTTCCCAAACCCTAATTCTCTAGATCATTTTGGACAACAGGCATGAATCCAAAAAAGGAAGCCTGAATGAATACATTGAAAATATTTGCTGTGAAAACCTTCCAATACAGGAAATCAATAAGAAGAAAGGTAGGACTGCCAAAGGCTGGAATAAAGAGAAGAGAAAAGCACAGTTCACTAATTATGAACTAAAGTTAAAAACAAACAGTGCATATAGGCACAGCAAACTCCATGGGAAAATATCAACAAGCATAAATTCTAAGGCATATGAGCCATATGTTGGTCACAACCCACCCACATATTTCCTGTGCCTTTCTGAGAATGGTGCTGAAATGTTCAATATTGATCACACCCTGGCACACACATGCAGTGTATTTGTTATCATGGTCATTACTGTCATTGCTAATTTTTCATCATTTTTATTTCCACTTTCTTGGGGAGCAGTAGTAACCTCCCTTAATTCATGCCTGCCACAGCTTTAGAAAATGTTCATAACCTTGACCTTGGGATATTCACAGTCTATTTAGGGAGACATCATACCCCAACTCAATAGTACCATACAATATATCTCCACTCTAGTTAAATCCCTAATATTGTTCATCAGACTATGACTGTGTCTATCGTCATTCCTTTGCTCATGTCATTCCCTTTCCTCCTTCTTAGCTTCTGCTACTGAGTCCTCCTCATATTTCAAGGCTCAGAATACATCCACTCTTCTCTGTGATTCTCATGTGATGGACTGAGGCCTCTGTGATAATTCCCTCCTCTAAACCCTAGAGCTCATATTGTCTTTACAATTCATTTGACCCTCAGCTAATTCCATGTTATACTGGTATTTCCTCTTATGTATTTGTATAGCTATAACAAGCCATTCTAGCACCTGGAGCAAGCACAGCTGGAGCAATGAGTACCAAAGACACAAGAGATACTGGGAAACAGCTACTGGGGAAGCTACTACCTCATAGCAGGGGAGGGGAAGGAGGAAGGGGTCCTACCGAAGAGGATCTCACTTGGGGTTCAGTTCCTGAGGAGGAGAGAAAACTGAAGAACAAATAATTGATAAAACAAGGCATGATAAGTGCTGTAGGAGTTTTTTTTAAAGGAGAAACAAAGCTTTGTAGAGTAAAATGGCTAGCAAAGGCTTCATGGAGGTGGTAGGATATGGCTGAGCCTTGAAAGATAGATAGCATTGGGGTAGGCAGAAGGGAGGAGGAGATGACAGCCTCAGTGGCAGGATTGTGAGTTTGAAGTTACTAGGATAATCATTTCAGCTCTTAACATCACTTTGCCTGGGCAGGTATGCCAGAATGTCAAGAAATTCTTCTCCCTTTAACCTTCAAGGCTCTGCACCGTGTCACTGCCAGTCAATAGCCATCAATTGTGATTAGAGTAAAGAGCCAAAGAAGTGCTGACCAGGCAAAAAGGGAGTGAAAGAAACAGACAGAACAGCCAGGAACCAATAGACAGGTTGGCCTTGTGAGCAGCTGGTCATGCCCACATAATTGGTTTAGGCAGCTCATGGAATAGGGGCTTTCTTTGTCTTCAGCCATGGAGCTGTCCAGCCAGTTACCCCCAACCACCAGAGAGAAAGCATCACAGTTTCTCATTGCACTTCATAGCAGTCAGTGATGATATGAGAAAAGCTGAGGTATTAAGGGGAAGAGATAAGTATGGATCATGATAGCAGTCTATCAGTCAACTGAAAAATATTTATTGAATGCTCACTGGGTACCTAGCCCTGGGATTGTTGGTATAAGGAATACAAGAGAACTAAGCTTTCCTCAGGAATCCATATCCAACTCCTTAACCTGGCACTCAAAGTCTCCCACAATTCATTTCTAAAGTACCCTGCCCACTTTATTTTTCACCACTCCCCTGTACAAAATATATATTTTATCCAAACTGAACTATGTGCTGCTCCCAATAGCACTGGATTTGGAATCAGAGAAACTGGATTCAAAATCCCACCTCTATCATTACCTATGTGATTTAGGGTAAGATTATTAATCCTGGGCCTTAGTTCCGTGAAAAACTGAGACACAGAAAAATTTAGAGACTTAACCAAAGTGACACAAGTAGTAAAATGACAGAGCCAGACTTCAAACTCATGTCTTCTGTCTACAAATCTGGTGATTTTTCCACTGTATCATTCTGTCTCTCCTAGGAATGGGGAATAAATCCAGAATTGATTGTGATATAAAAAAGGTTTAAGTAATTTTTTAGAAATAAAGAAATTTGAGGATGGAACACTCATTTGATTGAAGATGGGGGAGGGTTGATGTCTATATTTGTGCCAGAGAAGACTTTTTTGTAGAGGAGATTGCAGTCAGTAAGTGAACAAGCATTTATTAAGCACCTACTATATACCAAGAACTATGCTAAGCACAGAATACAAAGAAAGGAAAAAAAATAGTTCTTTTTCTCAAGGAGCTCACAATCTAATGGGGAAAACTACACACACACACACACATGCATGCATATAATATATATTTACATATATATGTAGATATATTTACACAGACACACATACAGGTTGAATTGGAGATAATTTCATATAAAGGGGGAATATGAAAGGCTTACTGTGGAAGTTGGGACTTTAGCTGAGACCTGAAGGAATCCAAGGAAGGCAGGAGGTAGAGATGAGGAGGAAGAGCCTCTCAGCCAGTGAATATGACAGAAGTTAGGAAATGGAGTTTTCTGTGCAAGAATAGGAAGGAGGCCAGTGTCACTAGAGAGGAGGAAGGTATAAGATGACTGGAACTATATGAAGGCTGGGTTGTGAAGGGCTTTAAAAGTCAAATAGAGGGTTTTATATTTGATTCTGGTTGCAATAGGGAGCCACTGGAGTGGATTGAGTAGGGAGGTGACATGGCCAGGTCTGTGCTTTATGATTATCAGTCTGACAGCTAAGTAGAAGATGGATCAGAGGGAGGAGAGACTTGAGGCAGAGACCAACCATAAGGCCATTGCAATAGTCTAGGTATGAAGTGGTGAGGACCTATGGAGTTGTGAAGATGGGATCAGAGAATAGAAGGAACCATGTATGAGAAGATATTACTAACGTAGAAGTTATAGTACTTGACAACTAATTAGATATGGGGACAGGGTGCGAGAGAGTGAGGACATGATAACAATACCTAGTTTCTGATCCTGAGTGACTGGTGATAGCCTCGACTATAACAGTGAATTAGTTCAGGGGAGGGAAGGGTTTAGGGTGGTGGAAAGATGATGAGTTCAGTTTTGGACATCTTAAAGATTTGTATTTGTATTGTATTGTATAGGCAATTGGAGGTTGGAGGTTAGAGATAAATGTCTATTCTGGCTAGGCACTCACCAATCAGGAGAGAAGGACTTAAGGAGGAGTCATCCCAAGGTGGGCAAGGCAGGGATGGGAGGGGGGAGAGTTAGTGTAAGGATTTTAGACTGAAATTCTATATTAATTAGATGATCACATAAAGACTCAGTGGCCTTTCTTATGACCTTGCAGATTCAGAAATTACATTAAACATCTAGCCCAGGTAAGGTACAATATCTGTGTCTCTGGTATTATAGGGAATCAGAGGCCACTTCAATCCTTGCATGATTTGAAACTATGTCTCTATGAAAGAACTGGTTAAAGTGTAAAAAGCTGGATATCCACATCACTGAAGAGGCATACTATATGTATGGTAAACAAGGAGAAGAAATCAGCAAGACTGTAGAGTGTACCCCCAAGTGTTAAAGAAGTTCTGCTCCTACTTCCTCCTACCTATCAGAGGAGTGCCTCAGTTTCCTTTGCTGGATCCACATCCAGGTAATTCCCTGTAATCATGGTGTCCCACAGGGTGCTGTCGTAGGCCCTCTTCTCTTGTCCCCATATACTATTTTATTTTGTGATCTCATTAGCTCCCATGGATTTAGTTACCATCTCTATGCTGATTCTCAAATCTACCTATCCTGCACTACACTCTCTTCTGACCTCCAATCTCACTTCTCCAACTGCCCTTTAGACATCTCAAACTGGATTCCAATAGACATCTTAAACTCAACACTTATAAAACCGAATTCACTATCTTCCCCCCTCCCCTCCCCCAACCAATTTTGCTATTACAGTTGAGGGCAACACCATCCTCTCAATCCCTTAGGCTTCCCAGCATAGGTATCAGGCTTGACTCTTCACTGTCTCTTGATCCATTCCCACCCCACCCCCATATCCAATCTCTCACCAGGGCCTTTAGATTTCACCTTTGAAACATTTCTCCAATTCACCCCATTTTTCTCCTCTGATATGGCTGCCACCCTATTATAGACCCTCATTGCTTCACACTTGGACTGTTGGAGTGGCCTACTGGTGGGTCTGTGTGCCTTAGTTCTTTCTTTGCTATAGCCCATCTTCCATTCCTCCACCAAAGAGATTTTCCTAATGTACAAGTCAGAGTATGTCACCCTACTGCATGATAAATTCAGTGATTTCCTATTGCCTCCCAAATCAAATAAAGAATCCTCTGTTTGGCATTAAAAGTCCTTCATAACCTGCCCTCCCCTCTGCCATGCACATTACCAGTCTTCTTATACCTTACTCCCCTCTGTGTATTCTTCATTCTAGTGACACTGGCCTCCTTTATGTTCCATTAATAATAAACTTCATCTCTCAGCTTTGAGCTTTTTCTCTGGCTGTCCCCCATGCCCAGAAATGTTCTCCCTCTTCATGTCTATCTACTGGATTCCCTGGCTTCCTTTAAATCCCAACTAGAATCCCATCTTCTGAAGGAGGTTTTTCTCAACCCTTCTTGATTCTAGTGCCTTCCCTCTTTTTAGTTCTCATTTGTCCTGTATATAACTTGTTTAAGTATTTATATATATGTTTATGTATATGTATATATATACATATATACATATTTACTCTATATGTATATGTATATATGGGTGTTTATATATATATATATATATATATACACCTCCCTCTCTCTATATACATATATATGTATATATGTTTGTTTGCTTGTCTTCCTCATTAGATTATGATCTCCTTGAGGCAGGGAATGCCTTTAACTTTTGTTGTATCCTCAGCCCTTAGCACAGTGTGAAGCTCATAATAAATGTGTACTAACTGACTGAGTTTGAATCGATGGAAGATTGTAAATAAAGAAGTTTTCTGGGGAGAAGTGAATTTGGAACCTGAGCTTATTTCCCCCAATAGGATGTGGACTCTGTAAGGAAAAAGACTGTTTCTTTTTGTCTTTGCATCCTCAGTACCTCATATAGTGCACAGTATGCAGATGGCACTTTAAAAATAACCTAGTATATTTTATTTATTTATTTATGGCATTCCTTTAAATTTTTTTTGAGTTCCAAATTCTCTCATTCTCTTCTGCCCCTCCCCCACTCATTGAGAAGGCAAACAATATGATATCAATTATACATGTCAAATCATGCAAAACATTTCCATATTAGCCATTTTGCAAAAAAAAAAAAATCAAAACAAAGCAAGAAACACAAAGAAACTGAAAAAAGTATGCTTCAGTCTTCACTCAGAGTTTATCAGTTTTTTTTTTTCTGGAGGTGGATAACATATTTCATCATGGTTCTTGAAATTGTCTTAGACCATTGTATTGATCAGAGTGACGAAGTTATTCACAGTTGATCCTCTTACAATATTGCTGTTACTATGTACTCCTGTTTCTGCTTACTTCATTTTGCATCAGTTTATTTCTGTCTTCCCAGGTTTTTCTGAAACCATCCTGCCCTTTGTGTCATATAGCACAATAATATTCCATCACAATCACATCCAACTTGTTCAACCATTCCCCAATTGATAGGCATCCCCTTGATTTCTAATTCTCCTTCTACTTCCCTGTTCAGTAAGATAAATTTCTATACTCAATTGAATGTATATATAGTATTTTCTTCTTTGAACCAATTCAGATGAGGTGAAGTTTAAGCATTGTCCCCCCAACATTTCCCCATCCATAATGAGACATTCATTGTGCACCTCTTTTATGTGAAATAATTTCCCCTGTTCCACTTGTCCCTTCCCCCTTCTTCCAGTGCCTCCCTCCATCTCACCTATTCTTTTTTTCTTAGATCATCCCAACATAATTGACTCACCTCAGTGCCCTCTATGTAGAGTCTTTCTAACTGCACTAATAACAATAAGGTTCTTAGGGGTTACAATGTATCATTTTCCCATATAAGAATATAATCAGTTTAACCTCTTTCTGTTTACATTTTTATGCTTCTATTCAGCTCTGTTCTTTCTTTTCCTCAGAAATGCTTAAAAGTCCTCAATTTCATTCCTCCCCTACAAAGGATTATACTCAGTTTTGCTGTGTAGTTTATTCTTGATTAAAATCTTAGCTCCTTTGCCTTCCCAAATATCATATTCCAGGCTCTCCATGCTTTTAACATTGTAGCTGGTAAGTCTTGTGTGATCCTGACTGTCTTCATGGTATTTGAATGGTTTCTTTCTGGTTGCTTGGAGTATTTATTTACCCTTTGGCCTGAGAGCTATGAAATTTAGTTATACTCTTTCTGGAAGTTTTCATTTTGGGATTTGTTTTAAAAGTAATAAACGTATTTTTTTCACTTTTTATTTTACCCTCTGGTTCTAGGACATCAGGGCAGCTTTTCATTACAATTTCTTGAAATGTGATGGCTAGCCTTTTTCTTCGATCATGGCTTTCAGGCAGTCTAACACTTCTTAAATTCTCTCTCTTTGATCTATTTTCTAGTTCTTTTTCTGGTGAGATATTTCATAATTTCTCCTATTTTTCATTCCTTTGAATTTGATTTTATTGTTTCTTGATTTCTCACAGAGACATTAGCTTCCACTTGCCCAATTCTAATTTTTAAGGAATTATTTTCTTCAGTGAGATTTTGTGCTTCTTTTTCCATTTGGCCGATTTTGTTTTTTTTAAGTTGTTATTTTCTTTAATATTTTTGTGCCTCTTTTATCCAGATGTTAATTGTCTTTTTATAATTTTATTTATGTTATTATTATTTATATATTATATATTATTTACATAATTTATAATTTTTTAGCATTGCTCTCATTTTCCCCCCTCTACTATTCTCATCTCATTCTTTAAATCTTCTAGGACATCTTATTGGGCTTGTTTACAATATGCGTTTTTATGTGAGACTTATAGCTTTTTGTGACATTGTTATTTTCTTCTAAGTTTGTGTCTTGATCTTACCTGTCACTATAGTAGTTTTACAGTCAAATTCCTTTTTAGTTGTTTAATCACTTTTTCAGCCTATTTCTTGACTTTGAATTTTATGTTAATGTTGTGCTCTAGTCCTGGGCTGGATATGGGGGACACTATCCTAAGATTCAGGCTTTTTTGCATTGTTGTTTTCAGAGCTAGTTTTAGAATTTGAAAGTTTTCAGAGCTCCCATCAGTCCTACGCCATTGGGACTGAAAGTGATACTGTTCTTCAGAGTGCCTGCTCCCTTGGGATAGCAAATGATGTTGCTCCTCAGGGTCCGTGATTCCTTGTGATCATAAGCAATACTGCTTCTCAGGCCTCTACTCCCTTGTGACTGCAAGCACCCCTCTCTGCTCTGGAACAATGACCCAGAACTAGGCATATACAGTGGAGCTGCCAAAGAGCACCCTGTCCTGTGAGCAGTACTAGCAAAGGGGTCTCCTATAATCTCTTTCTGATGAGTTGATATATCCTCTTACAGTCCCTGCCCTGAGAGCTCCTCAAACTGCTGCTCTTGATGTTGTCACTTCCAAGGCCCACAGCATAATATGTCACCACATGGCTCCTGGGCCAGCCCCCATGATAGTGCCACAGACCTCTCCTTCCAACCTCTTAAGTTGTCTTGGGCTAGAAAAATGGCCCACCACAAACTTCTGTTCTTTCTGCCACTTTATAATTCAATTTGAGGTGTTATTTTGAAGTTGTTGGAGAGGAATGTTGGGAGAACTCACTGCTTCCTCTACTCTGTCATCTTCCACTTAAGAATTCTTATTGAATAATTAAAGTAGTGCAAGGCCATATCAAGCCTTCCATAAGTTGGCAGTTCATCTAGTAATTGTCATTGTTTTGAGCTCTCAGCTAAAGGTCTGATCTTTAACTGCTTTCAGTTCATATTCTGTAGTTCTAATTAATAACTGACCTTCCTGAGACAGCTTCCCTATTAAAGATTAAGAGGTGTAAAGGTACAGTCTTATTGCAGCCCACCTGGAAGGAGCATCTCCTATCTGCAACTGCACAAAGTAAAGAGTAAGAGAGCACATTAAGCAGGATCAACATTGTAAAGGGTTACCTTTGGCAATTAATACCCCTAAGGAGCTGAAAGCTACCATCAGTAATTTCATATTTTATTCTGGGAGAATGTGGAAGCATATATCACTAATAGGAACCATCTTTCAACACTAATAACATAATCAGAGCAAATTGAACAATAATTGCATGCAAACCAGGATGAGCTGTACACCAGGAATATGACACCTAACAGATTATGAAAGGTAAATTTCATGATTTCTCTGCAAAAGGATCATGTTGGAAGCAACAAATGCTACTTCTGCAGTAAAGTGACTCTCTAGGTCAAATGCCTGTTGCAAAGGGGAGCCAAAAGACGGTGCAAAATAAATATCCAATAAAACAATAGCACTACAGTGCATGGTGGGTCTGTGCTTTTGTCATCAGGTCGAACTGCTTGCGTGTGGATGTTCTCCATCAAACAAATAACAAGTTATCTATGAATTAGTAGATAAGCACTAGGGAGTTGACTATGGACACCGAGGTTGAATGATTTGTCCAGGCTCATGAAACTTTTGTCAGAGGTAGATTTGAACTCATGTCTACCTGATTCCAAGCATAGCATTCTATTCACTATTCCAAGTTGTCTCTACTAAGATAGTCATCCCTTGTTTATCCAGAATTGCTAGAAAATGAAAGATTCCACATAAGTCAATTTTTGAGGTAATTGAAGTTTATCCTTTGAAGTGCCCTAACCTTTTAAATATTTTTTAACTATTTAAAATAATAACCCATATTTGCATAGTGCTTTAAGGTTTGCAAAGCTCTTTCCTCATACCAACCTTGTGAAGCTGGAAGTATAAGTATTCTCCCTACCCCCACCCTCCATTTTACAGGTGAGAAAAATAAAGAGGTTAAGTGACTTACCCATGGTCATATTGCTAGTAAGTGTGTGAGGAGGGATTTGAACTCAGCTCTCCTATTTCCAAGTCCAGAGCTCTAGCCACTGTCATATTACCTCTAAATTTTTCTAAAATGGCAATTGAAAATATACTACACACCTCTTTGTGTCCTAAAAATTGATCTATGTCCTCCATGCTAAATGGTGTCAGTATATTACATTTTTTGAGTTCTTTTAATTGTTCTTTAAATATGTTCTATATTCTCTATCATTTCATACTTATATTCATTCTTCTTTTTATGATTAGTCTTTCTAATATACTGTGGACTATGAAACTAGATCAACAAACTTGTTAGGACTGTGTATGAAACAAGAGTAGATAGGCTACAAATGAGGGCTAGAAGACATTCCTATGAGAAAAAATAAACTACAGAAGTTTCTTTGCATGGATGTTAAAGAGCTATTTGGGTTGCTTATTAGGACCTTTATTTGTTTTCTCTCCGGTTCTTAGTGGCATACAGGATAGTTGAAACAGCTAGAGGAATTATCTTGGATACCTCAAATATTACGGTGAAACAATGATTATTATTACTAATAATCGTTATTATAATCTTTATACCTTTTTGCTTTTCAAAATGCCTGCACTTTCATTATCTCATTTGATTCTTGCATGTTGCACTTGGAAGTTTTTGCCTGGTTAGCTAGAATTCCTAATTAATGTTCCAGGAAACCCAATAGCTTCTCATAACTGTATAGATTTAAGGGGTATAGTCTTCCAGTTGTGAACTCTTGTGTGCCGCTAGAGAGGATCCATCCTAAGGAGTTGAAAACATGTAAAACACAAAGTTACTCACATCCTGTCCTTCTGGATTTAAACACAGGTTCACTGACTCCAAATCTCTTTCTACTACACTCCTCTGTCTTGGGGATGTGTCGAAAGGTGAGACACAAGCTAATCTACAATTGCAATGGAAAGAATCAGAGGAGGGCTAAGGGGCACCCACCCAGGGCCCTGATACTAGCCTAAGGAACAGGATTTTTCTCAGCATACAGAAGGCAGAGGGAACTTAGGCATCAGAGCCAAATGGGGCAGGCAATTAGTATAATTAATTCCCAAAATGATGCAAAATAGATTCACAGGATTTGAAATGCAAGCAATGCACATATGTGTATGTGTAGGAATTCATGTGTACACATGAATACACAATGTATGTAGCATTTATTTCTACACAGGTTGAACATAAATCACACAAATTGTAAGATATGTATACAAGCACATATACATGTATCTGTTTCATGTACATAGGCATGTATCATATGTTGTATGTCATGTATATGATATACAATATATGATATTATATCATATATGTAATAGGATATAATATGATGCATTATATGTGTATTATATACACATGCATACATATATACATACAAATACATACATGTATATGTGTGTAACTGTACACACACAAATACTTCATTACATAATACAATATAATTACATACACAATACAATCATTAAAGGTTGGTCAAGGATGGAAACCCTTCTGCTCTTCAAATAAATCAAATTCGGAAACTGTAAAAGCATATTGTGAGCTTCTCCGTTCAATTAAATATAGTCTGGGCATATTAGAATCCAGGTCCTGGACTCTAGGACTTCTCTATCCCAAATCTGAGAATCTGACTCTTCGGTGAGACCCTCATTACCCACACAATATTTCTAACAGATTTCTTCATTTCTCTATTTTAATGCAGCAAAACTGAGGCACATTTAAGTTAATAGACTTAGCCAAAGCCTCAGAATTCTGGATCTCAGCCCAGTGTCTAGGTCTTATGACAACTTCCTTATCCAGAACTTCAACCACTCCCTTTTTGGGCTAAGATAACTTCAGTGATGCTCCCCTTCAAATCTGATCATTGTTGATGTTTAAATAATGTTTATCCTTAATGAACCCTTTATCACACTCATTAGGCATGTTCTTCATTATGCACAATGACCGTTGGAATACTGCCCCATGTATTGTTCTGAAGAAGTAGCCATATATTTTATATCTCATTTATCAAACTTTTATGAAGTAGCAATTATGTAAATGCTTCATGCACCAGGCACACTGAAATTTCTAGGATATAATTTTCTAAACAATATTTCACTGTTACCTTTCTGAATGACAGAAAATGAAGTGCATACTGTAGGCAAAGTTAAACTGTCTGAGAGGGAATTAAAGAAGAGCTTACTTGAAACAGATTTTTTTTTTGTCCTGGCAGATTAAATTTTCATTGAGGTTATTTTCTGGGCAAGGAGAACCTCAAATGTAGGACTCAGCCCCCAAGGGGCTGTTCTGTTTCACTTATAAAGTCACACCATTTAAAGCAATGAAACATGCGTTAAATCACAGCCATTCCAGAGTGACATTGGCTGACTCACATTGAGGTCTCTGCTTCTCCCTTTCCCTCTATTGCGGACTTTTTAATCAGGAACACGTTTAAGCTTCTCAGAGTTGGATGAACTATTTTTTTGGTAAACTAGTACCAATTGTTCAGGGCCCTGTTAATGTACCATGTATCTTTTTTCCTTCTTTTACAACAGGTGAGTGCATCCAGAGCATGGCAGGATCAGAGAATCATGTGAAGGACAAATGTTTAAAAAATTACATATGTATGTGTATATACATATGTTTACATATAAATATATATTTAATATTTGCATTTCTTCCCATGATTATAAGTATAATTATATATACAGTGTGTGTATAAATATGTTTGTGTGTGTATACACATACACAGACATGCATATATTGAGTTATTCATCATCATAGGGCTTTGACCAAATGGTGAAGGAGGCAAAGTTTTCTTCCGCATCCCCAGTTTCCATATGCTAAGAAGAAAGGGATAGGATCAATTTATTCATGATGAAATATTACAACCTTAAGGCATTTCCCTTTACAGGAGGAACTTCATTTTAAAAAGAGGAGTTTGAAAAAGGAAATGCTTAACCCAGAGGGCTGAGTTGCTAATGGCAGACCTTTAGATATTGAAACAGGAAGATGGGGTAAAGGATATTTTTGGGTAAGAGAGTGTTCTGGGCTGGGTCTGACCCAGGACATATCCTGGTAGTTTAGGATCAATATGGGGACAAAATGAGACATTTGTAGATCATTCAATAGTGGCCAAAAAGAGATGTACTTAGCTACAGCAGGAGAAAGATATTGAACAAGGGCAGCATTGAGGATGCCTTGAGTTGATTCAGCTGACTGAAGCTCCCTTGCCTGAATCACAATCCACCAGCCAAGCATCGGAGCACCCATCCAGCTCCTTGATACTCTGTACTCAGGTAATAAGGAAGTGATATCAACAATCTAAGCCTTCAGTCCCCTAAGTCAACTAAGTCTCAAGGAGAGTCTCAATATCTTTTAAGGAAAAACTAGCCTAATTTGATTGGGGGTAAGATTAGGCTATAACTTCAGCCACAGGGAGTTTTCTGAATGCTTTGCAAGTCATATCATTTAGGCAATCACCTATGCATATGACTGGCCCAAATAATCACTGTTAATTAATATGGTACTAAGATCCTTTATCCAGATGATCTACCTCATTGTCATCCTTGAGTTCTTACTTTTATTCATTACCACAAATAGAATCAATTCCCAAATTCTATGATTTCTATCTCCTCAAAAATCCTTGTATCTTTCCCCTTCTTTCTACTCATGGAGCCATAATTAATTCAATCCTTCAATCCCACTCACTTGATGATCATAGTAGTCTCCAATTAGTCTCCTAATTAGTTGCCTTGCCTCAAGTCTCTCCCTACTTCAACCTATCTTTCAAAGAGCCAAAGTGGCTTTCTTAAAATACAAGTTTGGCCATGTCACTTCCCCCTCTCAACCCACACTCAATAAATTCCATTCTCCCTGTTACTTATAGAAAATATATAGCATTTAGCACAGTGCTTGGCACATGGTGGGCACTTAATCAATGCTTATTAACATAAACTCTTCTCTCTGGCTTTTATAGATTTTCACAACCTGGGTCTTTGTGTGTGTGTGTGTGTGTGTGTGTGTGTGTGTGTGTGTGTGTTGTATCTTTCTAATCTTTTTATATATTACTTCTAGCCATGAAATATATACTCCAGTTATGCTAGACTACTTACTGTCCTTCACATGTGACATTCCATTGTTCATTTCCATGCCTTTGTACTCACTATGTTCTATGCCAGGGACATTCTTTCTTTTTATTTCTGCCTCTTGGAATTGTTTTCCTTAGAAATTTAGTTCAAATACTATCTTCTACATGAAGCCTTTCCCAATCCTACTCCTAAGGCTACTAGGGTCCTTATCCCCCAAACTTCCTTGTTTTCTTGGGGTGTGTGTGTGTGTGTGTGTGTGTGTGTGTGTGTGTGTGTGTATTCTAATAGGAGACACCCGATCCTCAAGGAGCAGGGATTATTTTACCATTTTTTTTTATTCCAAGAACTCAGGCAGTGCCTGACACATAGAAGGCCCCATGGCTAGGTAGAACTCTAGGCATGGAGTCAGGAAGAGTTGAGTTCAAATCCAGCCTCAGATACTTACTAGCTGTATGATTCTGGGCAAGTCACTTAACCTCTTACTGCCTTAGTTTCTTCATGTATAAAAGAGGGATAATAATACTAGCACTTACCACACAGGGTTGCTGTGAGGATAAAATGAGAGAACTTTTGTAAAGGACCTTGTAAACCTTAAAGGTCTGTGTAAATACTAAGTATTATTGTCCATTGATTAAAATACATCCTTGGGGGTGAGTTGGTTTAGGGTGGAGATAAGTACATTGGCTGCTATCTCCAGGCACTGGGAAAGGAAACAAAAGTTGCTACAGGGGCAGCTAGGTAGCACAGTGAATAAAGTAACCGGCCCTGGAGTCAGCAGGACTTGAGTCCAAATCTGGCTTCAGACACTTGACACACTAGCTGTGTTACCTTGGGCAAGTCACTTAACACCAAGTGCCTTCCTTTCTCCCCTCCAAAAAAAAGTTGCTACAGTCTTGACTTGGTAAGTGAGAAGAAGGATTTATGTTTTCCTTTTTTGTTAGAGGATATTGTACATGTTCAGGATGTCCACAGCAGCTAGATTACAGAACTTTGACTCAGAAAGAAGAATTCTAATCTAACCTAGATGGTCAACTCAATCTATCTAACTTAGTCTTCATTTCCACATCTGTAAAATGAGGATAATAATATCTCTAACATTTACTGAGCAGGGATGTTGTTATTTTTCACAACGTCCATGGCTAGGGCTTTTCCTCCCCCACTTTTTAATGTTTTTTCCCCCCTACACAATGTACAATTCTTCCTTTTTAAATGGATCAAGAAATATCTTATACACACAAATGAGTCCTTGCTTTACCATCTTGGCAGCAAATATCATAGGCTAATGAAGACCTCATTGAGAGTGGGAACCTGGGCTTGCAGAAGAGGGTAGGAGGGGGGAGAAGAAAAAGGTTATGCTTTTAGGATTGGGGGGATGGGAAAGAGGGATCAAAAGTAAAACCTCAAGAAGCCTCTTTACAAAGCAGTTCCACAGCTAATTCCTTTAAAAGGGGAAAACAAAGAAAACCAAAGCAGGAAAAACACTTAACTGCATCTTAAAAAAAAGATTGAGAAAAAAATAGGAGGGAGATGAAAGGAGAAGAGAAAGGAAAGAAGAAAAAAGAAAAGAGAAAGGAAAAGAGAATAAAAGAGCAAAGCAGGGAAAAGAGAAAAGAGAATAGAAAAATTTCTATCATTATTACATCTAAAATAGGAGAAAAATATTTATTCCAGGGACAGGTGGGGGACTGGATGCTATGGTCAATGACAAAATAAAAATGGGATCTCAGTTCTCAATTTTTATTTTCCAGCAGGCCTTTTGCCCCAACTCCAGATCTTGCTTCTAAGGAGCAGGTGCTGCCTATAGTCTGCTGGTCCCAATTTCCCCCAAGCACCTCTGGACATTAGTGTGGGGAGAAACCATGCAGGGCTGGTCCACTCCTCATACTACCTCCATATTAAGCTCCAGGTTTCACGATTAAAGCAAGACTCCCAGAGCAAGGGGTATTTTCTTCTTTTCTTAAGATAAGGGATACCCCACACGAAGAACCTCATCTTAGTGTCTACATAGTCCAGGGCCACAGGAGACCTTAGATATGAGGGAAAGCAGTTTGCGAAACTAAAAAAAAATGAATATCAATGTCAGTTATTATTGCTGTATTGTTCTCATCTCTTTGAAAAGGGTTAGATAGAAATGATCCAAGGGCAAGTCACATCATGCAATTATTCGCGTATATTTAATATTCTTTGTACTCTTGCTGCTTTTTGTAGTTAACAACATTTTGGAAAATCATTCCCATATTGTTTGATGGAAGTGAGAAAGAAATGATCCTAGGAAAAGTCATCATCATCACAATTATCATCATCACCACCACCATCATCATTACTTAAAATTTTTTTAATTTTTACTTACAACTTTATTATTACTTACATTTATGATTTATGATTATCCAAGGAGTGTCCACTTTGCTGGAGTTTCTTTTCCTCTCTCTAATGGTCGGATATGTTTGTCTATAGCCTGATTTCCTTAATTCTAATACCCCAGTTGTCTTTATCTATGGCCGAGAAACCTTGTTTAGCCCAGATGCCTTAAGAATGGTGAAAATCTCAAGTGTTTCATTTCCTTGGTGGGGGTGAGGAGGACTGGGGGGGGGGGTTTCATTACAATGTATTTTTGGAAACTGTTATAAAGTAGATCACCATAAAATGGATCAATTGTTTTCATGGGAAGATTAATTAGGTGATGCACTCTTGAACAATAATAACTTAGTGTCAAATAAATCTTAGATGTTATCTAGAACACATGAACTATAAATGTTTGTAACTTGAGTTCTTAAGTGTGTTTGCTCCCTCCATTGATGTTGCTTATAGATCCTCCATGCCTTTTTAGTAGATAATCCTATTTATTTCATGGGTTGTCATGGTCCCAAATCAGCTGATTGTAAGTCATTTGGGGGAGGAACCTCTTTACCTTTAGCTATGCTGATCCTCAGAACAAAGACATAATCAGGTCTCATATTTGAAACCTTCCTAACATTGTAGATGTTGGTTCTAGACTCTCCCTCTACCTTCATCACTTGGTGACCTCTTCTCTTTTGAGAGTCAGTAAATTCAAATTTATCACCCAGTCAAGATTATTATCTGCTACCTATCATCCACAGAACATTCTTCATGCTTCTTTCCTCAAAGAGTTCAGTACCTAGATCATACATAGTCTTTCTTTCCTCCACTGCTACTGCCCTGATACCAAGGGATTTCAACATAATATTGCTACTCCCTTAAACACCCCAGCTCCCCAGTTTTTCAGTCTACTGAATTCCCATGACCTACTCTTTCATTCTACCTAATGTACAGACAGAGATGGTTATACAGTTAATCTTGCTATCACCCATATATGTTTCATTTCCATGTTCCAAAACTCTGAAATTCCTTTATCTTAGAAAAATCTTTTATCATTTCATTTCCCCTCTGTTTAATAACCTGCTACCCTGTTCTTTTTCCTTACTGAGACCCTCAAGTCTCACACTCTCACCCCTTAGTTCTTCCTCAGGCCATTACCCTATTTAAATGCTGTATGCTCCTCCCTTCCCTATTTCAATCCATCAGTGAACCAGTTCAACTATACTGTCCTCTACACTTTAGTGTCTTCGTTCCTTGTTCTATTGTTGATCATGCCTTGCTAAACCTTAGCCTTTGATTATTCCCACCATTTACCATCTTTACTCCTATATTCACATTACATAACAGAACTGGACAAATTATGAAACTGTGCTAACTGGGTCCCTTACAGATTTATGTTATATAATCTCAACTAGTCCCTTACTGCATCAAGGCAATCTTTTTATACTTTCCCAATTGATTTGCTATATCACTAACCAGTGTAGCTATTCCAAAGCTTTTCATTTATCTCCAACCTTTCCATGGTGCCTCCACTCCAGTTTCTCAGCTGATTATTTCATCTCATACTTCACTAAGAAAAATTGAGGCCATTTTCCAAGAGCTCTCTCTTCTCTCCCCATCTCTACTAATCTCATGTTACTCAGATATCTTAGTCCACCATTTCCTCATTCAGTCTGGTTTCACATGAACAGATGGTCCTTCTCCTTTCCAAAGCAGTGCCCTCTAAATGCACATTTCCCCCCATTTCATCTCACATTTTCCAGAAGAATATCCCTTTCCTTATTCTTACTAGTTTCCTGCCTTCCACAAACACATGCATCTCTCTCTGTCTCTGTCTCTGTCTCTGTCTCTGTCTCTCTCTCTCTCTGTCTCTCTCTGTCTCTCTCTCTCTCCCCCCCTCTCTCTCTCTCTTAAATTCCTTAATTAAACCATCTACCCTTGGTGCCTCTACTTCTTCTCCTCTAACTTGATTCTAAATCTCCTGGAATTTGATTTCTGATATCATTCAACTGAAACTGCTCTCTCAAAAGTTTTCAGTGGTCTCTTAATTATACCACCTAATGGTCTTTTCTTAGTCCTCTTCATTTTTAACCTCTCTACTGCCTCTGCCACTGTCTCTCTTCTAGATAGTTTATTTTATCTAACTTTTTATAACATTTTCTCTTGATTTTCCTCCTACCTGTCTGATCCCCCCCTCAGTCTCCTTTGACAGATCTTCATCCAAATCATGATTGTTAACTATGAATAACCTAAAGTTCTATTTTGGGTCCTCTTTTCTTCTACCTCTATACAATTTGGCTTAGTATCATAAGCTCCCATCAATTTGGTCACCCTCTGTATGTAGATAATTCCCAGATCTATATATTTGTCCCTAAACTCTTTCCAGAGTTCCAGTCATCAACTGACTTTTGGCACAACTAGATATCCCATATACATTAAACCCAACATATCAAAACCAACTCATCTTCTTTTCTCCAAATCCTCTTTTATTTCCTGTTATTGTCAAGGACACCACAATCCTCTCAGACATTCAGGCTTATAACTTCTGTGTCATCCTTGGCTCTTCTTTGTATTCATCACACATTCCCAATCTGTTGTCAAGCCTTTTTTTCTACCTTCAAAACATCTCTTTAATGTTCTTTTCTTTCCATTCACATAGACTACAACCTGGTGCAGGCTTTCATGACTTCAAATTTGGACTATTTCAATAGCCTTCTGGTCACTTTCCAGCTTCAACTCTCTCTCTACTTCAATACATCCTCTACGCAGATGCCAAAGTGATTTTCCTAAAGTCCCAGTATGAACATGTGATCCCTCAGTCAGTAAAATCCAGTGGCCCCCTATTACCACCAGGGACAAATACAGAATTCTGTTCGCTTTTAATTGCTCTCACCACCTGGCTCTTCCCCATCTTTCTCATCTTCTTATATTTTACTCCTCTCTACATATTCTATGATCTATTAACATTAGCCTTCTGTATTGGTAATTAAGATGGGCTTTTAGCACTTATTCAATCAAGTGCCCTTGAAATGTTTGGCCTTTGTTTCCTTGATTAAATTAGGAGTCCTTGATGACCTCCCTGCCTCAAGGGAAAGCCTTGGGTTTGAGTGACATCTTTGTGACATCAGAGGCTTTTAGACCATGTGGGTTTAAGTCACATTTTTGTGATGCTTTTAGGTCATGTGGGAGAGTCACATGCATGGCTCACCTTTGACCCTGAACAAGATATATAAACCCAGAGGTTGGCGTTCTCCCTTGAGGCTGTCACTCCTAGAGCAGTATTGGTGTGGTACTCTGGGCAGCCACTCTAAGAGCCTCCTGGCTCACCCAGATGTTGATGGTTTCTTGGTAACTATGAATTGTATTTGGTCTGTTTATAATGTATGTTTGTAATTTGTTTGTATTTCCTCTGAAGTTCAGGGTGCTGGCTTTTTCCCCTGAACTAAGTGAGTTTATATGTATATGTTGGATTAAAGTAAGATTGTTAACCCCTTAGTGTTCCTTTCTTTAGTAAAGCAGATCAAAAGAACCTGTGCTGTCAGTGTTCTTGTTGTTGGGCTTGTGTTGGTCTTTCACCCCATAGCAGTTGCTACCTGAATTGTAGTAACATCTTCTTGCAGTTCCTAATACTAAGGGTTCTATCTCCTAATTCTGTGCCTTTTCATTCCATACCTAAAATGCTCTCCCTTCTCACCTCTGCCATCCAACTTTCCTGGTTTCCTCTAAGACTTGTCTCAAATCTCAACTTTACAGATCTTTTCTAGTCCTTCCTGATTGCTAGTACTTTTCCTTTGAGATTATCTTCCACTCACACTGTCTATAACTTGTATCAAGTTTTTGTATGTTGTCACCTTCATTCAGGTGTGAACTCTTTCAGAGCAAGGATCATGTTTTTGCCTTTCTTTGTATCCTTAGTGCTTAGAACAGTGACTGACATATAGTAAACGTTGAATAAGCACTTGTTGACTGACTAAAATGACATCAGAATATTGTTAATGAAACATGTCTTCTGCCTCTTGGAAGAGAGATAATGGACTAGCATTTATTCATTTCCTAATACATGCCAAGCCCTGTGCTATGCACAGAAGATACAAAGATAACAGTGAAATAGTACCTGCCCTCATAAAGCTCACAATATAGACCTGTATGGGTTATATACACACAAAATTGATATAAATATTTTTTTGGGAGAAGGCTCTTGTAGTCAAATGAGAGTCAAGAAAGGTTTCCTGTAGAGGATGACATCTGAGTGAAGCCTTGAAGAAAACCAGGGAATCTAAGAAGTGGAGGTTAGGAGGGAGTGCATTCCAGGTCTGAGGTACAGCCAATGCAGTCAAGGACACAGCATCATAGGATCCTAAATTTAAAGTCAGAAAGAATTTTAATGATCACAAATTCCAACCCACCCTTCCTCCGTTTTTGCAGCTGGAGAAATGAAGATGCAGAGAGGTCAAGTGACTTGCATAGGGTCATACATCTCATAGAATCTGAAGGAAGATTTGAGATAAAATCTTTCTGACTCCAAATCCAGTCGCCTATTGATTATGCCATGCTCCATCTCATGGTATATGGATATACTCTATGATAAATGCAGTGTCACATATGAAGAACAGATGAACATATTAAAGCCCAGAAAATGGAAACAACTTGTTTGAGTTTGCATAGCTAAAAAATGAAAGAGCTAAGATTCAAACTCAATCCTTTTGACTCTAAATCCAGTGCTTTCCTCACTGTGTTATGCTACCTCTGGTTGGTGAAAGAACTGCAAGGGCTTATCGTATAGAAGAAATGACTAAGGGAGGACATGAGAGTTGTCTTTAATAATTTTAAGGAGTATCATGTGAATTATTGATCTGATTTATTTTGAGAGACCTAGGAATAACAGGTAGAAGTTTCAGAGATGCAACTTTTGGCTAAGTCTAAAGAAAAACTTCCGAATGCTTAGAGCTGTCCAAAAGAGGAATATACTTAGAAAGTAGTAGGTCTCCTATAATAGAAGGTCATTAAAGAGTGAAAGAAGAACAATTATTTGAGTTCTTGTAAAGGAAATTCCTGTTTAGGTACCGGTTAGACAAATAGATTTCTGAGTTTCCCTCGTACTCTGAGTATTATAAATCTTCCTAACAGCACAACTTTTAAAAAAGATATAACTCACAATTATTTGGTTTTTTTCCAAACCATGATCTAAGAAGATTTAAGATTAGTGGCTCCCTCTTGCATTTTGAATAAAATACAAAACCTTTATTCTGGCATTTAGAGTCATCACATTATGGCTGTCATCTACCTTTCTAGTCTTACTGTGTATCATCCCCCTCTATACCTTCTACATTCCAATAAAACTGGTCTTCTCTTTGTTTTATTTACAGTATATGTTGCCATATGCCTCCCTACTTTTTCACATGTGGTCCTTCATGTTTGGAATGCATTCCCTCATCTCCTCTGCTCAATAGAATTCCTAGCTTCCTTCAAAGCATAGCTCAGATATAATTTCATAAAAGAGAACTGTACTTATCCCTCCTCTTCCACCAGTTATTATTGCTCTCCCTTTTAATATTACTTTGTATTTACTTATTTGCATTAATGTGTCTCCTTCCTCACAAGTAGAATGGAAGTTTCTCAAAGGCAAGGACTAGTTTATTTTATTTTTTATAAAGAATAATTTGTAATACTTATTAAAAAACTGAATTGAGTTGAATTCTAATCAAGAAAATTTTCACAAAGAATGTGGGATTTCTGGGACTTGAAGTATGTGTAAGATGTGATTATACAGAAAAGGGAGGGCATGGTGTCCTTGCTATATGTTAGTATTCATGTTGCATGCACTATGTTCATTTAACTATAGAAGACATATGCCTGAGAAGTTTTCCTTAGTGCTGATAGTATAATCAAAGCAATATTCTCATTTTCCCCAGTATGTCTTTCTAATTCCTGCCTCTCTTTCTAAATTTGTGCAGCTGAACTTCCTCCTCTTATCTTGACTGCCCTCTTTCCTCCTCTTTACCAATCCATGTCTATCACTTTGTTCAAGATCTGGCTCAACTCTCATCTACTTAAAAAAGTTTTCTTTGTCTAACTCCATTACATAATGAACCTTTCCCTTACTTCCTCTTCTTCAGTCTTTTTGGTTTAAATATGCAGCATATTACCAGACACTCATTTTTGTTCTCACCATTAAATATATTAGCCTTCTTGTTCCCAACCAGTCTGCAAGTGCCCCAAGGGCAAGTAGCAGGGCTGTTTTAATACTTAGTCAACCATTGATACAATAAATTCAGGGTCACTAGAAAAGTCTCTGAATCTCAAATACCACTCCCAACCATACTCTTTTGCCTGAAATCCCTTTTAAGAGGAACAAAGTCCCTCCCCCCCATTAGAAATAAGGATTAACATATCAGTCTCCCTGGAAGAAGGTACACTGTATGTCAAGTTCATGTTAATTTGTAAATTACTGATGACAGATTCTCCCAGGCCCTACCAGATTTCTTTGGAGTTTGCAGGGATGGAGTCGAAGAAAACGAATACTTGAAGTGGGAGGAGAGAGTATAATGGTAGAGTTGGGAGAGGAATAAAGGGCATAGAAAAGATAAACTGGTGAAGAAACAAACATCCAACTTCATGATTTTGTCAAGGACCAGTCTCAGTGGGGAAACATATTTTCTCTTTGACATGTATCCCCTATAATACCTTATGGAGGGAGATTTGGTAAATATTGACAGAGACCTGCCTTCTGTTTAGGGGGAGTTCAAAACCCTGAGACTGCATGAAATCTCCAATGAAGAGGATGCCAATAGCTCTAACATGGGTCCTGACCCCCTGGCTCTAAAACCCAACACCACAGGGTTCCAGGAGATCTGATTAGCCCCAAGTCATGTTGACTCTTTGTTCAGGTCATTCCTATCCCACAAAATTTCAGAGGACACTTAAAAAGGTGGGCTTCTTATAATAGTCAGAGATTTAAGGGGTGTATGGGTATGGATGGGGGAGGTGGGGTATGGTTGTGTGTGTGTAGGGGAAGAGATGAGGCAAAAGGTAGGTGTGGGATAAAAGGTTTCCAGCAATAGAGACTATTAGAACAAGAGCACATATGGAGCTTTCCATGGTCCTGAATTTGCTTTGACTTCAGTTAATTCTGATGACTTTACCTCTAAAATGTCTGGATTGTCAGGCCTTTTTCCATTTACCTTCTTGAACCGTGTTGTGCACTCTTGTCATACAGCCTATTTTTATTAAATATTTTAAATATTGCCAACCTAGCCAGTCTAATATTGGCTATATTGCCTGCTACCCATATTTGCTTTGAATCTTGTCGACCCTAAACTGCCTGATGTGCTTATTACCTAGTCCCTTACTCAACTCTGCAAGTCCACCATTCTTTGGCATCTAGACATCCTAGTTACTTTGGTTCTGAATCACTTATTGGAAATGAGCACATTTTCACAGAAAACTCCTCAGCTAACTCAGACACAAGTCTGTCTGTCCCAGATGATAAAGTGGGCATTTTATCCTGAAGACAGATGGTGATGAATCTACACATATAAAGAAGGAGCTGATCCATTGCTGTTTGTTACACACTGTTCCAAGGAGCCAGGCTTCACCCACTACTTCTTGGCACATCTTCCTTTCTTCTGATGCCCAGTAAAAGGACTTTGGTACATAGAATCACAGAATCATCCAATGCTAGAAGATGCCTTAGAAAGAATCAAATCCAATTCTTTCATTTTCTAAATTAGAAAACTGAGGCCCAGAGAAAGGAAATTACTTGCCCAATATTATATTGAAAGTTAATGGTAGAAACAGTGCTCGAACATAGATATGTTAACTCTCAGTCCTGTCTTCTTCCCACATTGAATGTTGCCCACAATCAGGATTAACCTATAATAAAATTGTGAGGAAGGTAACATTTTTATTTAGTTTCATCACCACCATCACCACTCCACTGCTTTGCCCACTATTCCCCTGATTCTGCTCTTCCAGTTATCTAGATACATTCTATTCTAGTTTATCTTTCTCGGGTACAGAGTGTTGCAAAAGTCTTAGTGCTTGAGAGTAGGGACTGTGTATCTTCCACAATGTCTAGCACAGAGCTGTAGGCACTTGTTGAAGATTTGCTGATTAATTGACATAAGAAAGACTAGCAGTCATCTGAATTCTCTCTCACTCAGTTAATTGGAGTGAGATTAAGGAAGCACAGAATGAGGCAGAGAAATACCAGATTGAAAGTAAAAGCTGGGCAATGTTTTGTTTTCTTTTCTGAAATGCACCCCTTATGAGTCTCCCAGCTGTTCATCCACATAAGTTGCTGCAGAGAACTTTTCAAAGATAATGCCTGGCCATGTGAGGAACCATTATTAATATGCACAGATCTGGAAGATAGGTGGAGGGGGAGGAGATAAAGATGAAATAAATAGTGGAAAGATGAAATCTAAATACTGTATAAATTATCAAAAAGTCAAGGTTCCAGTTTATTGAACACCCATTCTATGCAGAGTCCAGAGTTAGTGTCAATGGAAGCATAAGAGGAGGTAAAGGTCCCTAACAAGATGTGGAACAACCTTCAAATAAACTCTACACAATAACAGCGAATGAAAAATTAAAATAATGTTTAGTATGCAAAGGTTGAAGTGATACAGAATAAATGATGGATCAGGGCTGCTGAGGTTAATCTGGACAACCTTGTTGGAGAAAGTGGATATTGAACAAGTTTCTGGAGGAAAGATAGGACAAAGAATGGTGAGGTGAGGAAGAGAAAACTATACATGTAAGAGAATAAATTTAATTTTGACCAAGGCATTCTACATTGTTCCAAATTCCCCATTAGCAGCTTGGATTTGGATCACTGGATTCAGAGATGGACAGAAAACAGAGATCATCTTCCCCAGCACCATCATTTTGCAGATAAGGAAACTAGCTTAGAGTAATTAAAGTACTTGCCCAAGGTTGCAAAGATAGGAGGAAATCAAACCAGGGTTCAAGCCTTGACTCCAAATTCAGTGCTCTGCTTAATCATGTGTCTTGATGTCACTTCATTTTGGTGTGAGGTTTCAGGGTAGGTGGACCACTATCCTTGATGAATACAAGAAGGAAAGTTGCTAGGGTGCCTAAGCCTGTTGAGGAGTGCTAGACTTGGGACCCAGGAGATACTGTATAGTGATAAGTGGTAGTAGATGTGACTTGCATTCAAAGGGTCTAGGTTTGATTCCTTCTTAACTTACCACCTTTATCAACAGAATGACTTTGACAAAGTTACCTATCTGAGCCTCAGTTTTCATATCTATAAATGGGTATAACTATGCTTGCACTGCCTATCCTACCCTTCACAAAGGTTTTACTCCATTGCTTCATCAGGCCAGGGAGGTGACCTGAGTTTTTAGAGTACAAATTTTGACAGATTCTATCAAACTGGAAAGGCATCAAGGATGGTCCCAGGAATAGATTCCACCTGCTATCCAAGGACCAGTCTCAATAAGAACAAAAGGCTTATCACTAGAAGAATGGTACTAAGTAATGAATTTCTTAGCTGTGATAACACATGAAACAAATAATTTTAAGAAACATATTAGCCCCATTTATTTTTTTCTCTCTGGTTGTCTATATTTTTTTTAAAGTTACATGTTAAAACAATTTTTAACTTTCATTTTTCAAAAAATTGAGTTCCAAATTTTTTCCCTCCCTCTCTCCCTTCACCTCTCCCTGAGATGACAGAAATAATTATACATTTACAGTCATGCAAAACATATTTCCATATTATCCATGTAGACCAAAAAAACAAGAAAAATAAAATAATAAAAATTTTGCTTCAATCTCCATTCAGACTCCATCAGTTCTTTCTCTGTAAGTAAAAGCATTTTTCATCCTTTCTTTCACAATTGTCTTGGATCATTGTATTATTAAGAATAGCTACATCATTCACAGCTGATCATCATATAGTATTGCTGTTACTGTGAGTAATATTCTCCTGGTTCTGCTTATTTCACTTTGCATCAGTTCATGCATGTCTGTCCCAGTGTTTCTGAAATCATTCTGCTCATCATTTTTTTATAGCACAATAGTATTCCATCACAATCATATGCCAGAACTTTTTCAGCCATTCCCCAATTGCTGGGCATCCCTTCAACTTTCAAGTCTTTGCCACCACAAAGAAGAGCTGCTGTAAATATTTTTTGGTACAAATTGGTCCTTTCCCCTTTTCTTTGATCTCTTTGGAATACAAATCTAGTAGTGCTATTGCTGGATCCAAGGGTATACATAGTTTTATAGCCCTTTGGACATAGTTCTAAATTACTCTCCAAAATGATTGTATCAGTTCTTAAGTTCACCAGCAGTGTATTAATATCTCAATTTTTCCATATTCCCTCCAACATTTATCATTTGCCTCTTGTCACATTAGGTTAGGTGTGAGGTAGTACTTCAGAATTGTTTCAATCTGTATTTCTCTACTCAGTGGTGATTTGAAGCATTTTTTTCATATAACTATAGATGGCTTTGATTTCTTCTTACGAAAACTGCCTGTTCATATCCTTTGACCATTTATCAATTGGTGAATGACTCATATTCTTATAAATTTGACTCAGTTCTCTATATATTTGAGAGATGAGGCCTTTATTAGATAAACCTTCTGTGAAATCTTTTTTCTCCCGGTTTTCTGCTTTCCTTCTAATCTTGGTAGCATTGGTTTTGTTTGTGCAACACCTGTTTAATTTAATGCTATCAAAATTAGCCATTTTACATCTCACAATGCTCTCTCTGGTTTGGTGATTAATTATTCCCTTTTTCATAGATCTAACAGGTAAAATACTCCATGTTCCTCTAATTTGCTTATGATGCTACCTTTTATGTCTAAACCAAGTACTCACTTTGACCTTGGTATGGTGTGTTATGTTGGTATGTGCTGAATTTCTGCCAAACTGTTTTCCAATTTGCCCAGCAACTTTTGTCAAATAGTGAGTTCTTGTACCAAAAGCTTGGATCTTTGCATTTATCAAATACTAGATTACTATGATCATTCGCTATGCCATATTATGTAACTAATTTATTCCACCAATCACTATTCTATTTCTTAGCCAGTACCAGATTGTTTTGATGATTACCATCATCAGTATGATATCTGGTACTGCTAGGCCACTTTACTTCACATCTTTTCATTGATTCCCTTAATATTCTTGACCTTTAGCACTATTTCATCAATAGTGATGGTGACTGACAGAAAAGGGAGGTGAGGGTGTTAATAATCATAGTTTTTGGTGAACAAAGAGCCATCCTAAGATTCAGAAAGTCCTTGGTGCAATTCCAGCTCCTGTCAGGTACTAGCTATAAGAATCTGAGCAAGTCACTTAACCACTCAGTTACCTAGGCAACTTTCTAAGTTGGTAAAACAGGTAAAACAGTGACCTAGGTACATTGGTAGAAGGAGTTTCCTCACTGGAAGTGCCCTACACCAATGAAATAAAATGACTGAACTTTAAAATATCCTTAAAATCATCAATTTTATTTAAAATGTGACATCATCCTCCAGAAAGTCAGCAGGAACAGAAGTATATCAATATTTCCAGTCTCGTTACAAATGAAAGTAGAAGAGAGAAAGAAAAAAAGATAGGATAACTCGTAGGTTATACTTGGAGGACCAAATAACATAGTCAGTAGAGTTATTTTTCTTGTGTGCCCAGTTGGCAAAAGAAAAAAAATATTTTCAAAGCATACATGATTATTTCAACTTTTAGTGTTCATGTTGAGAATAGGTAGGAGGAGCAAGGGATAGAGAGCTAGACCTGGAGTAAGGGGGACTTAATTTCAAATCTAGCCTCATATACTTTGTAGCTGTGTGACTTTGGAAAGTCACTTAATCTTTTCCTTCCTTAGTTTCCTCATCTGTGAAATGGAAATAATATTATCATCTAGGGTTGTTGTAAGGATGAAAAGAGTTAATATTTGTACAATATTTTTTAAACCTAAAAATGCTATATAAATGCTAGCTATTATCATTGTAAGCAAAAAGATCAACATAAAGAAAAGTACAATTCATGCATCGTCATTTATTTTAGAAGATGATGAGGTAAAGAATAATAAAAAACTAGATTAAATTCTCAGACCAAGTCAACATATTCATTGAAAAAACCAGACCATCAACTAGTTAGACCAAATTAGAATAAACAATAGGAAACCCTGTGTATAATTATAATGTAGGCTATTTAAACAAACTATTGGTAATAAAAATGGAAATAGATAATGGCAACAATATTGACTGATTATTACCATTTCCTATAGAAGTTTAATTAACATAAAGAAGTCACTGTGACATGCCCCCCCCAAACACACAAGCAAAAAACAAGTAATTATCTCATCCAGCAGCCATTTTATTGCCATGCCAATAGTCAATAAATAATAAACATTTCTTAAGTGCCTTCTTTGTGTCAAGCATTATGCTAAGTACTGAGGATATAAATAAGAAAAAAAGGCAATCCCTGCCCTCAAACATTTTACTGTCTAACAAGGGAAGAAAATATACAAAGGGAAGCTAAAAAGTGTAGGTAAGGGTGCCAGAGGGTACCCTGAATAGGGACCATGATGTTGATGGAGTTTGTAACCAAGCAGAATAGCTGATGGGAAATGAAGAGTTGCAAATTCTGAGCCCATTATTAAGGGAGACTTTAGGAGGAATTTTCTGCTTCTTTAGCCTTCCAATCAGAGTGTAAAGTTAACTGATGGTACTGAAGGAAGGGGTGTTGATTACCAAAGCTGAAGCAGTCTCCATGATGATGAGATTTATGAGCTCATTCTGGTGGAGGCATGCTGCTCTATGAATGGAAACCAAGCAGAATAGCCAGTGGGAAAGTGCCAATAATGGAAGCCCATGACAATACTTATTTAGTATACAATCCTATTTGTAGAATATCACAAAAGAGAATAGCATAAGGATTTAGTAGTGTTTCCTTCATAAAACAATTGAAAGAAGTAGAGGGAAAATGTCTGCAGAAAACTTGGTATGAAACCCAACTAAGTTTGGTATCCCAAAAGCATTTATAGATGAAACTTTGAAAAATACAATAAAGAGATGTAATAGAAAATGGATTTATCAGCATTTCTATATCAATTTATCAGTGACAGTAGAACCATCACATTTATAAATAACAATTGTTTCTGTTTTGACCAGAAACACTGAGGGTCTTCAGCTCCCATATCCATATTTTTAAAGAGGCCATTCTTTGCTTCATTTTTATTAATCCTTAATCGCTGAATGGGTGCTTCTTCAGTCCAACTGAGACCTATGAAAGACCTTAGTTTGAAAAGGACAAGGTCCCCCACTGTATCCTAAACCATCTCCAATTATCTTGATCCATATCTGGCTGCTGGACTCAGATGGCTCCAGAGGAGAAAGTGAGACTGGTGACTTTGCACAGCCCTCGCTCACTTAAATCCAATTCATTTGCATGCCATGGCATCACTTCTCTGATGTCATAGTCCTCTTTGAGAACAAAGGACAAACAACAACAACAACTCTAATACCTTTACACCTAATATGCTATTTGAAGAAAAATGGCACTTAAGAAAATTAAACTGGGAAGATTAGTTGGAATAGACCAAATACAGACAGAAGAAACTAAGGGTGGGCTTGACAGTTTGAAAGCACTGAGAGATAGGTGTTTATATAGAAGTATTCCCCCTAAATGGGGAAAAGTTACAGATAGCATTATTACATAAAGGAAAAAAAGATGACTAAGAAGTCATTAGCAACTATTAACCTGCATTCCTGAGTTCTCATTATCAGTGAATATTGATGAGAATGATATGTGCACACATTAAGTGGAACTTGGATGAAAATACGAGAAGGAAATCAGGTTTTTGCAAATTATTTTCTATAGTAGATCCAGATTCACAATGATACGATTGACTAAAAGGTGTAGAGAAGACAAGATCCTGCTGTTTTTATTGTTTGTTGAAGTATCACCCCCCCAAAACACTTTTGACATAGTAGAACCAAATACAGTCATAAAAGGCTTTCCTGCACCAAAGGATCTCACATGAATATGTTAAGATTCTACAAGATTCCTTAATAGATAGAACCCCAAAGATAACTTCATTCAAGTGTTCAAGCCTATCATGCTTCTTGCCATTATTTTCTCTTCAGTCCCTTTCCATGGTATTCTGGAATCCCTCTATTAATAAATTCCCCTTCATCTTCTATCTCCTCTTCACCATGTTTCCATCTTCTTGCATGCGTATAAAACAGACTTTCTCTGGAAGACAAAGCCTAACTGGCCACTCTCCAGTGCTGGTTGCTTTTTCCTTATAATTCTTTCTGACACATTGGGCCAAGAGAGCGAATTGGCATTCTCCATGCCCTCTCTTTGCAGCAATTTCTCCTTTGGGAATCATTCTGTCCATTTAATTTCATCTGGTCTAGATCCCTGTTGCTTGATCACCTGGCCTCCAGATCATTCTCTCCTTTCTCAAGGAGTTTAGTTTTTGTACTGCAGCATTTCCCCTTATTCATCTCTTGCCCCCATATGTGAAGATTTCAATATACATGTTGATGTTAGTTGAAACATCCTGGCCTCCCAGTTTAATAACTTCTTTAATTCCCATGATCTGTAGCTTCACTCTGCATCAGCAGCCTGGGGTGGTTGGGTAGATATGTCATAGTTCTCACCATTATCCATAACTGTGCTGTCTCCATGATTTCAAATTCAGAAATTCTCTCTGGGCATAGTTTCTGTTTTTCTAACTCTCTCTCAAACTTTTCCTACACCTATTCTTCATTCTTACCACAACCTCCAATCCCTCCATATCTATGTGTCCACTCATTTTGTCACTGCTCTAGCCTTGTTTTCCTCTCTCCATAGTCTTGACTATAATCGACCCATTCAACTATATGCTTTGAACTATATATTCCTTTCCTTCTTACTCTTTTATCCTACCAGTGCTCATGACCTGACAATGATGGATGATGGATTGATCAACTCTAGATCACCATTACCATCTGCCTTCTCCACTTATATTCCTGAACTATTGACCACCAGTACAGAATATCACACTATGCTGCCAACTGGATCCAATATAAATTCATGTTACCTAATTTCAACAAGGCTCTTACAACTTTATTCCAGAACTTTTACTATTCCTTGACTTTCTACCCTATTTCCCCAAATTTCCCATTTCTCCTTCCCTCTACTCCATACTTTGATGAGCTTCTTCTTTTCTTTGAGTCCATACATTGATACCTCTCTACATCAATGGTTCTTTTTGGGTCATGGACACCATTTGTAGCATGGTAAAGCTTATGAACTCAGAATAAGGATTTTTAACTGCATAAAATAAAATACATAGGATCACAAAGCAAAGCAACTGTACTTAAATATGATTATATAATTTTTATTTAAGTTTGCGGAGACCCCAACCCCCACTGGTGAAGAACCCTTGCTCTACATTTTCATATTGTTCCTCAATTTGCTTCTTGATATGAAGAAAAGGTGCCCCTTCTCCTTGCCAAGTCCAATCCCTTTAGCTGTGCCCTTGATCTCATTCCTCTTCCCACATCTACTTTAGAAGATTGATCCCTTGATAATTCATTCTTCATGATATTTAAAGCCCTTGACAATCTGACTTCCACCTACGTCTTCAGCCTTATTTCAAACTATTCCCCTTCTTGAACTCTATATTCCAATCACATGGGATTACTAGGCATTTTATAACTTGACAGCCTACCTTCTACCTTTAGGAATGTGTACAATTCATTTCCTTTACCTGGAATTCTCCTGATCTCAAACTCTCATAACCCTTGTCTTCCTTTAGGTCTCAACTAAGGAGTCGGTCCATGAAACCTTCTCAGATCTACCCAGTGTAAGTGAGGTTTTCTTTCTCATTTTTCCTTGTAATACAATAATTTTTGTATATATTATATCCCTCAACTCCTAGCACATAGTAGTAGCTGATTGATGGATTGAGTAAATTCCCTGTCTGTCTGTCTGTCTGTCTCTCTCTCTCTTTCTCACACACACACACACATATACATACTCTTTTTGTACTAAACTTGATTTTTTTCATCACTGTAGGGAGCTCCTAGTGGGAAACTTCTTTTACTAATTCAGATTGGCATCTTTTCTGAAATTTATAGTCTGAAAGAGTGGGCACTGAGAGGTTAAGTGACTCATCCAGGGTCACATGGTCAGCCTGTCTCAGAGGCAGGACTTGAACCTTGGTGAGGCCAGCTCTTAATCAAAATACCACGCTGTGTCTCATAAATACTTCCAATCCAGCTCCCACAGCCATCATTGAGAAATTATTGGGAGGGAGGGACCATTTTTCTCATTTCTACTGGCATTAATTGCTGACCACCTGTCACCTGTCAGCCAGTCAATAAGCATTTATTAAGCTCCTACTGTATACCAGGCACTGTGCTAAGTAATGGGGATACAAAGAGAGGCTAAAGACAGCCTTTGCCCTTAGGAGCTGACAACCTAATGGTGCAGAAAACATATAAACAGCAATGTGCAAATGAGCTATGTATAAGATAAATAGGAAATAATTAACAGAGGGAAGGCACCAGAATTAAGAGAAATTAGGAAAAGGCTTCCTATAGAAGGTAAGATTTTAACTTGGAATTGAAAGAAGCCAGGGAAGCTGCAAGGTGGCTATGAGGAGGGAAAGAAATCCAGGCATAGAAAATAGCCAGTGAAAATGCCTAAAACCAACAGATTCAATGTCTTCTTCAGGGAAAAGCAAAGAGGCCCGGGTTACTAGGTCAAATAGTACATGGTGGGGTGTCAGGTGTAAGAAGATTGGAAAAATAAGGGGGATAAGTTATGAAGTATTTTAAACACCAAATATAGTATATTAAGTTTGATTCTGTGAGTGATATTGAGCCACTGAAGTTTATTGAGGGTAGGGGGCATGGTCACATCAACACTTTAGGAAAACCACTTTGGTGGATGAATGTAGGATGAATAGGAGTAGGGAGAAATTTATGGTAGGCAGACCAACCAGACTATTGCAATTGTCTGCATGTGAGGAAATGCATTGAGGTATTGGCAGTACCAGAGGATAAAAGTGGATGTATGTGAGATATGTTACAAAAGGGAAATTGATAGACATTGGCAACAGATTATATATGGTGGAGGCAGGCTGGGGTGTAAGAGATAATGAGAACTTGAGGATGACATCTAAGTTGCAAGCCTGGGGAACTAGAAGGATGGTGGTGCCCTTGAAAGTAATAGGGAAATTTGGAAGGAGGGAGGATTTGGGGGGAAAAGATGTGTTCCGTTTTAGAGATTTTGATGTTAAGATGTGTATAGGACATCCGCTTTGAGATGTTCAATAGACAGTTGGAAATGCAAGACAAGGGAAGCAGAAAGATTAGGGCTGGATAAGTTGATCTGAGAATCATTGGTATAGACACAATTATTGAATCCATGGCAGTTGATAAGAGTACCAAGTGAATTATTATAGATGGGGAAGAGAAGAAGGCCCAAGACAGAAACCCACATGATAGTGAATAAGCTAGGGATGTTAGGATTGCCTAGAAGCCATGAGGGCCTCAACCCAGTGAGGCTGAGATTATGTAACATTAACATGTAATAGATCTAGTCAGAACAATTGCATGATTTTCTCTACCATCATTCATTAGCACATGTGTAAGAGTGAAGGGAGAGGTTGGTGAAAGTGATTCAAGCCTGAGGCTTGGAAGGGCAAAATCGGCAATATATAAGAGAATGAGAGACTCAAGAGAAGAAGATAAGGTAGAATGGAAATGGTTCATCAAGGTGTCAAGATGGGGAATAGAAGAGTGTGTGGCTAATGTAGGAGTGGTTGGGAGAGAACTGAGGGGTTGAGGAATCAGAGGTGAAGGTTTAGATAAAGAGCTTGGTTTGTATCGGAAGACCAAGGGACAGGTCAAAAACCAAATGATTATTATCAAATAAGGGAGTTTCAGTGTTCATGAACATGGAGATGGTGCATTTGTGGATAATGGTAAGATCAAGGGTATAACCATCTTTTTCTGTAAGATGGGATTGTCTGTCTTTATATGTGGGGTGGAGGAATAAGTCATGCAAAATGAGTAGATTGAGTAACTGGGAGATTAGGGTGTTTGAGGGAGTATGTTGACGATCCCCTAGTGTAAGAATAAGAGTTGGGAAGGTGAGGAAGATTATGAAGCAGGTACTGAACTCATTGAAGACTCTGGAGAGAATGCCGAAGGTCTTTTGATGATAGCCACCCAGATTTTGAGTGGGTGGTAAATATGGATTGCAAGAATTTCAAAGGAGAGGTTACTGAATAATGGTGGTAAAGGGAGAAGCTGGAAGTTGCAATGGGGAGCAAGGAGTGTTACAACTCTCCCACTTTGAGCAGTCAGTCTAGGGGAATGAATAAAAGTGAAGCCAATTTTGGAGAATGTGGTCATAGTGACCCACCAATGAGTAGATGGACACAGAAGACATAGGAGGGAAAGAATTGCTTCTAGTTTCCAGTTCTTCCAGTCCTACTTCCAGCTCAGGCCTTGAAGCTATCATCCAGTGAAGCAATTTCCAGGGCTAGCCATTCTCACCAATTGCCAACCAACCACCATACATAGGGTAGACAATCTAGCTTAGCTGAAACAGGAAGGCATGCTGAGAGACAGGAGACCCCACCTGCCAGGCAAATCAAAACAGCACCATTTCTTTTAAGACCCTGAGGAAAATAGTCCAGGATCCTAAACTTAGAATCTTTGGGAATAGCTATGCTTCCAGCCTGGTGCCCTCAGCCATTATTGTGGAAAGATACCCCTATGGAGATGTAGCCTTACACCTGCTCCTACAGGTGCTGCAGCCATAAGTACTGAAGACTGTAACCAGAATTGTCTTTGTTTTCTTTGAGTGACTCAATTTATCTCAGTGAGCTTTACTAGGTGCTAAGCCCCAGGCCCAAACCCCATTAGGTGTTAATGTAATCCATGTGGATGTGAACATCCCAGGGTCCTAAGGGGAGGGGCCAACTCAAGAACCAATCACCAGAGCCTGAGCTCTGGTGATTCAATTGATGTCTGATGTCTAAAGTCCTATAAGAAGGGAGGACAGAGCTATTGGTGTGGGGCTCTGGAGATGGTGTTGATGAGGAGACTCCGGGCAGCTGTAGCTAAGGAGCCCTCCAGCTTGTAAACCCGGATGTTGAAACTTTGTTGAACTGTGGTAACTATCTGTTGGGACTTGAATCAGACAAAGTCTATTGATGTCTGTAATTTGCATTTTGTTTTGAAGTTCAGGGTGCTGGTTTTTTTCCCCTGAACTAACTGAATGATATTTGAATTAAAAGTAAGCTTGTCAACCCCTTCACCTTGCTTTCCTTAATTAAGCAGATCGAAAGAACCTGTGCTGTTGGCAGCTTTCTGGGTGTTGGCTGTGGGTGAATCTTATACCCCCACAGAAGCTGCCAGCCAGGTTGTTGACACAAAGACCCAGAAAAGAAAGTTCCTGCCTCCAACATCCTTTAAACTATCAAACAGTTCAAAAGAAGAAAGTGATATGATTTCCCCCCCAGTGGAAATGACATCCAAAAAGAGATATTAACATCTGCTTTGTCACTGTACTCTAAGGATGATGGAACTTTTTCATCTGACTGGCAGCCTTCCATATATCTCAATAGAATAAGAGATCTTTGAGTAGAAGGACTATTTTTCTTTTCTTTTTGTATCCTTATTCCTTAGTATAGTGCTTTGGGATTCTCATTTCTCTATCATTCTAACTGCTGGGGCTTGTGTCTGTATTGTGCCTGGTTCCCATGGCAAATTGCCTGTTTGTAGAAACCAATTTACTATCCTATTGGCTCCATACATTGGACATTCTTAGGTAAGATTTTTTTTTTACCTATAGCAGATTTTCTCTAATTTTTTTTTCTGAGTCTTCCTCCTTGTCCTTTTCTCTAGATGATATTTTTCTTCCATGTTCAAGTACTTTTAATTTGTAATTAGCAGATTCTCACCAAAATTCTAGTTCAAATACTAGCTGTTCTTAGAAACTATTGTAGCTAATATAAGGCAGCAATTACTGTGGGGCAGTTACCAATCTTAGCTCCAGTATATGAGAAGGTTTTGTGCCAAAATCCAATTTACTATTACTTCTTTTTAAAGCTTTTTTCCTAATTTGCAAGCATTTATTTTCTTTTCCTCCTACCCCAATTAAAATATAAAAAGCAAGCATCTGAATAACAAGTATACATAGTCAAACAAAAAAAAGTTTTGAATTGTCCATGTCCAGAAATATTTGTTTCATTCTCTATCTTGGCTCCATCTCTTTCTGGATCTCCTGCCTCCTTTGGGAAGCACACCAGTATCTTGCCTTTTGGGTAAGTGAAGAAAACATCATTCCATCTCACTAGCTTGCACAGGAAGAGTAGAAATACTATTCCATTGACCATCAGGTTCCTTCCTTCTGGGGAAGAGGAGAAAGGCCATTTCATCACATCTCTAGCCTGGTCTTCTGCCTTGAGGGAAGTGGAGTAACTCCATTCTTTCTGCTCCTAGAATTCCACCTGAACTGCCTAAGGATGGGAAAGGACTCCACCCTGAGGACAATGAAATCTACCTGAACTTATTCCTCAAAGTTTAACAAATTCCAATTTAATTACCACTTTTGCCCTGTATTCTGAAACCCCAGCTGTCATCATTCGAATCTTGCTCTTCTTCCTTCACTGTCCAATCTTTTATTCTCATCCTCCTCAACCCAATTTCTGCAATATATCACGCTAAATTGATCCACTCCTTTTACCATGCTCTCTAGAATTCCTGCTCTATTAGCAAAACATTTGCTTTCATCCTAAATCTCTTCCTTTCCCAGTCCTTCCATCTTTTGGCTCACTGAGACCTGACTCCCTCATGAAGATAGCTTCCTTTGCCATCTTTTCTAGCACTGGCTGAATTTTGACTTATTTCCTCCACTCACTGGTTGAGTAGGTGGAGGTTCATTCAATTCATATCTACCACCTGATCAAAATTCTGGGAGTTGTTTTCTATCCAGAACATGCCCCTGCTTTTCTCAGAGTTCAGTGCCTGGTTCACAGTTTTTCCTCAATTCTTACCTTCATACTAGGAGACTTCCTAGTATGTGTGTGTACATAGATATATGTGTGTGCATGTATATGCACATCTACATACATACATACATGCATACATATACGTATATAGTTCCATAACCCTAACCTCACATTTCCTCAACTTACTCATTTCACATAACCTACTCTTCCACCCCACCCCACAAATATGTCATACCCTTGATCTTGCTATCACTGACAAATACATTTTCATGTTAGTGAACTCTGAAATTCCCTAATCTGATCACAACCTATTATTATTCCATCCCTTACTCTGCCTTGCCACCCCAAACCCTGTTCTTCAGTCTCGCAGTGACCTCCAGTTCCTCAACTCCTCAGTTCTTTTCCAGGCCATCACCCTTGCCCTAGTTACATACTTTTCATTGCCCCATCTTGATCTCTTGGTGAACCAGTTCAATTCTATGTTATGTTCTTCCTACTTTTGAGTCTCTTGTCTCTTACCTTAATGTTTTCCTTGCCCTCACAAGCCCTATCCTTGGATCATCTACCTCACTCATACACATGTGAAGCTTAAAGAAGCTAGAGAAAACTGTGCAACTCTTCTGATTGATTCCACTTACAAATTTGTTACATAACCTCAACTGGGCCCTCACAGTCACTTTCTCCTCCACCCCTCTTTCACATGCAGAAGTGACCTTTCTCCTTATCAAGGCAAACCCCTCTCCCCATAATAGTTCTCCAGCAGATTTCTTTCTCCATCATCTTTACCCTCTTACTTCAATCTGTGTCTCCTAGATGCTTCCTTACTACTTACACACATGCCCATCTCTCCCCCAACCTCAAAAAATCCTTCTATCTCTGCTAACTATTGTCCTGAATCTTTTCTGCCCTTTGTGACTTAACTCTTTGAAAAGGTCTTCTGTAATAGGTGCCTCCATTTTCTTTCTTCTCATTCTTTTTTTTTTTTTTTGGACTCTCTACAGTCTGGCTTCAGACCTCATCATTCAACTAAAACTGCTCTCTCTATAGTTGCTAATGATCCCTTAATACCAAATCTAATGGCAATCCTCATCCTTCTAGACCTCGCTGTAGCTTCTGACACTATTGATCCCACCATTCTCTTTGATATCCTCTTCTCTCTAGGCTTCTATGACACTACTCTATCCTGGTTCTCCTCCTACTTATCTGACCAACCCTTTTCAGTTTTTTTTTGCTCGATGTCTATTCAAGTCATGCTCCATAAACATGAGTATCCTAGAGATCAGTCTTGGACCTCTTTTTTTTCTCTCTCTCTTTCTACTATTTCACTTGGTGATCTAAGCAGCAAGCATAGTTTCAATGATCTCAATGCTGATGATTCTCACATCAACTTATTCAGCCCTAACCATTCTCCTAACCTACACACTTGCATTTCCAATTATTATTAAGCCTCTCAACAAATTGAATGTCTTCTAGACATCTCAGACTCAATATATTCAAAACTGAACTAATTATTTTTGTCTCTCAACTTTTATTCCTTCTAAACTTCCCTGTTGCTGTCAAGAGCACCACCATCCTTCCAGTCACCCATGCTCCCAACCTAGTTCAACTCTTCACTCATTCTCATCCTCCATATCCCATCAATTGGCAGGTCTTTTTAATTTTTACCTTTGTCATATCTCTGGTATATACCCCTTCCATCCGCTGACACTATCACAACCCTGGTATAGTCCCTCATCACCTCCCACTTGGGCTATTTGATCTCCCTGCCTCAAGCCTTTCCCCACCCCAATCTGTCCTCCACTAAGTTTTCAAATTAATCTTCCTTAAGCACAAATCTAGCTATATCATTCTTCTATTCAATAAACGCTAGTGGCTCCCTATCACCTCCAGGATCAAATATAAAATCTCCTGTTCATCGTTAAATGACCTTCACAACATAGCCCTCTCCTTCTACCTTTCTAATAGTCTTACACTTTATGCCCCTCCCGCTCACCACATATTGTGTGAAAGATGCAGTGACACTGGTCTCTTTGCTGTTCCTTGAATGAGATATTCCATCTCCAGCTTCCAGGCATTTCCAGTAACTCTCCCTTATGTGTGTAATACTCTCTTTCCTCATCTCCACTACTTGCCTTCTTTTCCTTTCTTCAAGTCCCAGCTGAAATCTTTGTTCCTACTATTTATCATATATATATATATATATATATATATATATATATATATATATATACATACACACACACATATACATACATACATACATATATATCTTTTTTGCTTATAGTTGTTTTTAATGTTATATCCTCCATTAGATTGTAGATTCACTGAAAGCAGGGATTGTCTTTGTATCCCTAGTGCTTAGCACAGCTCCTGGCACATAATTGTTAACTGACTGACTGTCAGGAGGTGGGTAGCATCCTTCATCTTCAGTCCTTTGGAATTGTGTTTGGTAACTGCCTTGATCCGAGATCTGGAGCCTTTTGAAATTGTTTATCCTTATAATGTCGTTGTTATTATATCAGTTTTTTCTTTAGTACGTACACTTCATTTTGCATTAGTTCAGACGAATCTTCTCAGTTTTCTCTGAAACCACTCCTTACATAATTTCTTAGAACACAATAATATTCAATCATATTTATTTACCAAAATCATTCAGTCACTCCCCAATTGATCAATACCTTCATAGTTTCCTTTTATTTTTTTGCTACTGCAAAAGAGTGCTTTAAATTATTCTCACCTCTCTTTCTCTTCTCTTTCTTATTGCTCATCAAAAATTCATATACCACCCACTCATCCTACATTTTATTTCTTTGTTGACTCAGAATCTTTTATATCTGCTGGGACCCTAAGCAAGATTTTATTGGTGGTAGGCTTCTGACTCATTTGTTCAGGTGGGAATCACAGAAAATGGTTTTCATGAAGACTTAATGTCTATATTGTGCATTTTGTGGTCTACACTATGCTTCCCTTTCTTCTCTCCTACTTCTTGCTTTGGGAATAGTAGTCAAATCAGTATTTTCTCTGCTTCTGAAATAGGCCAAAGAATTGATTGCCTTCTATCTCCATTTACCTCCTTCTGCCTCCCCAGATTCCAACTCCTCACCCTAGTTACCTCTCTCCTATTGTTTCCTCTTCTGAAAGTAACTTCCTCAAAGACAGAGATTGCCTCATTTTTTATTTAAATTCTCAGCACCTATCACAGTGCCTGGCACATAATAGATGTTTAATAAATGCTTCTTTAACTCAGTCATTTGATATGACAGGTATGGAGGATGTCCTAGCACAATGAAAGGTAAATGGTACATAGTCAAAGAAAGAGGAGTCAGTTCAGGTCAAGATCATTTGGGAGGAAACAAGATCTGGGAAGACAGTAGAGTTGAACTGGGGAAGAAAGGTTTCCTGCTGTGAGTTCAAGCTGCAGGGAATATGGAACAAGAACCATAATGACAGGATCATAGGACAAAGTTATAGTGAGCATATGGCAGAGATCAGTATTGGGCCTCATAAGGCTAGAGTGGGTAAATTTGGAGCTATATCAAGGTTAGAGATAACACATGGTTTCCCAGATGAGAAATATGTACCAAAAAAACTGTGTTGTCAAGTGTAGGCTATTGAAGGACCAACCAAAAAGGCACTGTCTCACAGAAAAGTCTTTAATTGGGCTCTTCTAAGCTGGATTCAGAACCATCAGAATGTCCTTCAAACAAATTAGAGGAGTCATCAAGGTAGGTTCATTCCTAACCAGATATAGGAGATTCAAGAATCATTACCACTGTGCAGTTCAGGTTGTTGCCTCTTTTTCTTACTACGTAATAACATCCTTATCTCTTTCTTAAATGTTGGTTGCTATTGGCAACATGCTGTAACCTGTTTATACCTACTAAGCAACTTAACTCTTTGGGTTATTTGTGATTTTATATTTTCTGAGATAGCAGTCTCCCATGGTTTGCAAACAACTAACAGCATTAGGAGAATATCATTGTTAAAGAGAGTGGAATTGCAGTGATGGACAGTTTGGAATGTGAAAATGTTATATAGTGTTCCCAAATGTGATGTAACCTAATTATATCCTTCTCACTTCTGGGAATAGATTATTATTTATCTTCTTCATCTACAACACTAAGTAATTTAATACATTGTTTAAATAAGTGCATTTCATATGCTGGGCAATGAAGACTTATCATCCACTTTGTTTTTCCCAATGTAAATAGATAAATTTCTTTCAGATTATTATTGATTTCACTGTGGAGGTTTTGTAGTGCCCTGCAGATTGCTTTAATTAGTGTGATGTCATATATGGATAGAAACATTTTAAGTACCCTACCATCATAATTTTGGGTCTTAAAAAAGACATCTTCCATGCTATCAGCCAATATTTTGGCAAACATATTATTATACACCTTGCTTGGTGTTAATACATAGTGGATCATTGGAAAAAAAAATCTTTTTCTGTAATGATATCTACTACTCAGCATCACATGCATTCTGATGGACCTATAAGAGATATTTCATTTCAATAGAGCCTTTGTAGTTGGATTTTATTTTAATGATTTTATTCTAATGCTTTCTCAAAAATCATTAAACAACAAACATAGTAGGATCTTATGTTCTCTGTGCCTCTTGGTCAATTATATAATTTTAATTTTTTTTGGAGGGGGGAAGGCAGGGCAATTGGGGTTAAGTGACTTGCTCAATGTCACACAGCCAGTAAGTGTGTCAAGTGTCTGAGGCTGGATTTGAATTCAGATCCTTCTGACTCCAGGGCTGGTGCTCTACTCACTGTGCCACCTAGCTGCCCCCAGTTATATAATTTTAAAAAACATGATTTGCTATGAGAATCACCTACAAAGGCTACCTGTTTTCATCAAGAAAGCCTTTGATGTGTACATAGACCACTTTCATAAAGATTTTATACAAATGAAAAACCCCTCCAGGGATATGAGTTGGTAGTTTTTCATATCTCCTTGATCACCATTTTTAGGGTTGTTTTTGAAGCACCATTTGTGATCATTTCCCACTCTTGGAATCCTTATTTCATTGGATATCTTAAAAAATGGTCCCTAAGTGTTTTGAAATCATGTTGTCTCTGGTCTGGATTTCTTCTTTTCAGTTTGAGAGAACCTGCCAGATCTTGTACTCCACCGGTGTGGTCTTTGAAAACTAAGAGTCACTTGCATGTCATGATGAGACTTTAGAGTAGCACTTTAGTGGTAGAATATTATCCATCTAATATAAAGTAAATTGTATTCACAAGATTGACTCCCAATCCTTCCTTGCATATTTATCATGCTCCTAACATTCAGGACACCTCCAACCTGGTTACTAGAACTGAATGAGGATTTACTCCTGTGCAGCTGGGGAGAAGGAAACCAAAAGATGCCCAGGGAGTTGGGAGATTTCAATGTGATGATTTATTCACTGAGCCAGAAAAGTCCTACTGAATGAGGCCAGCCCCTCTACCTACCATTCCCAGAGAATGACAGATGCCTGTAGGGTTCCCACCAGAGGCAGTTTAATTGGTTTTTATGCTAATTCACTCTTCCTTTTTTGAGTTATGGAAATTCACAGGAGCAGTCAGTGCCCATATTCTATGAGGCAGAAAAATAAGCTAAAATATTCTCCAGAGGAAAGGTGCTTTGTAAACCCAGTAAATCAATAACAAATGACTTTTGGAACATCATTTGTCCTCTAGATATACAAAAGAGTTGATCTGATATGTTTCTGTAAATGAATGCTTCAGAATATAGTTTCTTTCAAGAGCTCTATTAGGCCAAAAAACAGGACTTCTGTACAATGGAATATGACAGTTTTTCCCAATACAGATCATACACAATGGAGAAAAAGAATGAGGTAGCATTAATACAGGAGGAGAAACCTTAACTGTAGTTTGGCTTGGCTTTTGAGTCCCAAGTTACTTCAATACTCACTGAAATTACCATTTTCTCAATTCTTAAGAGGATGCAATTTATCACTTAACATTATTCTGTATTGTTCTTATGTTGTTTTATATGTGAATCTAATCTCAACTAGATTGTAAGCTCTTCAAGGACAGGGATCATTTCTTAAACTTCTCTGCATCTTCTACAGGACTTAGTTCAGAATTTAACGAATAGTAGGTATTTAGTAGATATTTACTGATTTGTTGATCCCAAGAGCCCTTAAGTTATCTCCATTAGCAGAGTCTGATAACAAAAGTAAAGATAAAAATTTGAGAGCCTCCGGTCTAATTAACGCATTCATTCTTGTGTATTTGTTTTCATCTCTCTCTTCAAACATTCAGCTAAGTCTACTCAAGGTGTCCTCAAATTCCTCTCTCTTTGAACAGATTATGACGCCTGAAAGGAGAATCCTTTAATCAAAGGAGTGACTAATAATGAAATCTTAAGTACTATGATAGACCAGTGACAAAGATTTCTGGGGACAGGTGAGTCATTGTGTGCTCCTTAAACCACTTTTGTCACTATTTAATTTTTTCAATTAGTTAAGTATTTGTTTTCTCTTCCCACCAAATATTTTAAAAAATTTAAGAAAAAAAAACAGGCCCAGCAGTGGACCACCCGGTGCTTGGAGCAATATCCTAACCCAGGGATGGGGAACCTGTGGCCTTTGGCTGAATCCAAACTTCACAGAACAAATCCCTTAATAAAAGGATTCAGTCTGTAAAACTTGGACTCAGTCAAAAGGCTGCACCCAAGGTCCTAGAAGGCCATGTGTGGCGTGGAGGCCTCAGATTCCCTACCCCTGTCCTAACCTCTGCCACTAGGTAAGTTAGGTAGCTTTTCCTTAAAAGGTAGTGAAACTTTTCTCAAGCCCTGCTTGGCTCAGGGGACTAAAGATTCAGGCTATATTGATTTTACTTCCTCATCACCTGAGTAGAAAATAGCCACAGGTTGCTCAAAATATCCTCTCTGATGCTTGGATGGTGGGAAATGATGGGCAATTCAGGCAAGGGAGGTTCATTCAGCTAAGTCCACTCAAGGTGTCCTCAATTCCTATTCTTATTGAATATCCTCCTTCTGTGTCTAGGTAAATCTTTTTGGTAACTGTTGAATGACCCACAAGTGTCTTATTTGGTTCTAAACCTAAAGTACCAAGGGTGTTGCCTGGTTAGTCAATAATTTGAAAATATTGTGGCCTGAGTATGGTCTCAGGTAAGAACATTTTCAAATAACTTTCTTTCTTCCTCCCTCCCTTCCTTCCTTCCTTCCTTCCTCCCTCCCTTTTCTTTCTTCCTTTCTTTCTTAGTGCATCATATGTTTTTCTTGGTGGAAGTGGATGATATTTTTATTATGAGGCAGACATATAATGCTCTTAATAAGTCTCTCTATAGCTTTTAACACTTTGGCCTGCTCTCACCTCCTACATACTTTTTCCTTTTTGAGAGTTTTTCTGTGACACTACTCCCTTCTGGATCTCCTCTTATATACTGGACTGCTCCTTTTCAGTTTCCTTTTCTCCTTTCACTCTACCATTGTATGTCTGTCCCATAAGGCATTTCTTGTATTTTGTGATTCATACCTGATCACTGATTGGCTTGTGTATCCAGGCACCTGTGATTCAAAGAGTGTGTTTAATCATAGATAGGGGCCCAAATACTACCAGGGGAGAATTCCAGAAGCTGGCAAAGGTGGGGCATTTGGATCATTTGAGTGACCCAGGTTTGGGGTATTCTCCCTTGTGCCATCATTATGCTTTATGTGGTGGTGGTGATGGTGGTGCTAATGGGTTAATAGCTGTTGGAATTAGTGTAGGAAATGTTGCATGCTGCTACTAAGCCTGCACATATTAAGGGATCACAGAAGTAGAACTGGGAGGGACCTTAGAGGCCATGTAGTCCAATATTCTTATTTTGTTGTTGAGGAAAGCAGGGCATAGAAAGGTTTGATGATTTACCTAGGGTCACATACATGGTAAGAGACATAGTTAGGATTGGAGCCCATGCTCTGCGATTCCAGATTCAGTCCTCTTTCCATTACACTCTTTCCATTACACCACATTGCCTGACCTTCTAATTTCCTTTCCCAGAGCAGCTTGCATCTGTTTTTTTTTGTCCCTAGAGCACAGTGTCACCAGTAATGATGGCAGTATCACTGACTACAAGTGACTGAGCATTTATAATGTCATCATGGGCATGTGTGTGTGTGTGTGTGTGTGTGTGTTTGAAGTGGTTTGTCCTCTTTACATCTTTAACTTATAAAAACAGCAGATAAGCTAAGCATATTTTAGTTGGGGCTTTGGGATACATAATCACCTCTTCTTTTTCATAATCATGTTTGACTCATTTGCTGTTCAAATAACTTCCCTTTCAGGGTTTCCCCATCCCATTGCCCCTTTGCCCTTTTCTCCTTACCCTTGATCTCATCCCCAAATCTTAGTATCTGGTCTCCTTTGCACTAAACAAACTCTAGCTACATTTTCTATTTGAGGGTTAGTAAAAAGAGGAGCTTAGATTAGAAGTGAATTCATCTGACTGCTGAGTGCTCCATGCTCTACTTGATATTGGGTAAATCACTTATTTACTCCGGACCTTACTTATCTCCTCTATAAAAAAAAGGAATAATATCTGCCCCATATGAGGTTGTGGCCCACAGATTAAGAAGTGCTGAAGGGGTCTTGAGTGGAAAAAGTTTAAGAAGCCCTGGCAGCTAACCTCAGAGTCAGGAAGACATGAGTTCAAGTCTTACCTTCTCTTTGTTCTTTCCCATTAAACAGTGCAGTGTTATGGAAAATATACTTTATTTGGGGTCAGAGAACTTCAGTTCATATCTTCTATCGGTCACTCACTCCCTGTGTGACCTGGAGCAAGTGTCACCAAGCCTCAGTTTTCTCATCTATGAAATGTATTTGATCACCTCTAAGATACCTTTTAGCTCCAAAGCTATGACCCTGTGAACTCATTTGTCTTGAATCCTAGTCATGGGCATGTATTGCATATAGGATAGGTGTGTCCAGGTGTCCTAGTACACTGACCCAACGCTTGAGCCCTGCCTATAGTGCTAGTCCCTTAAAACCTCATTAAGGGAATGGTTAATTTGATAAATAAATCAATGGTAAAATATTAATACTTGATAATCTATTGATATGTTGCCACTGTAAGAGGAATTTGCCTTCTAAATGACCGATTCCTCCTGGAACCAATAATGCTTTAATCAAAAGGAATGACTAATCACGGCATATTGGGAATTATGACGGGCCAGTGGGAAAGATATTTGGAGGCAGGTGAGCCTTCTTGGTGCCCCTCAAATCACTCTATGTATAGAGCCATCTGATTTGCTTCTTCACAGGGCCAACCCTAATCATATTGATCTCTCCTGTGACTGGGCCACCAGTTTCACTTCCTAGATCATACTCTCTCCCAGCCTATCAACTTAGTTGATCTATAATGTCCATGACAGCTTTAGAATCCCATAAATCAGAGAAAAACTGCTTTTCCACAGAAAAAATGATTTCTCACATCTTAGTCCAGTCTTTGGGCTTTAGTCTTCTCTTTATTCCTTACTTTATTTCCTTTTCTATCATCCACAAAAGGCAAATATTTTTGCTTGTTTAACAATGGTAGAAATTGTGTGTTAGCAGTTTGTTAATACCTTATGTCTGAGCACCACCCCCAACCCCTCCCCCAAAATTGTCCATAGATTGCGGTCCTAGACTTCCAACATGGACTTTGAGCGGTTTAAATTGTTCAGAATACTAGGATTCCCCCTTCAGTTTCAACAATCTGTTCATAGAAGGAGATGAAAGCAGGTGTACAAGAAAGAATGCAATAATCAGACCTCCAGTCCCCAGTCTCCTCTCTCACAAATGGCAGCAGCTGGACTCCAATTAAACTCCATAGTTTAAATGAGGACATTGGCACTCAATTTTCTTAAATAAATCTACTTCCTTTAGAACACCAAGAGTTTCACAAAGAATCAAATGTTCACTCTCTTGGGCATTTTTAAGCTAATAAAGTTGTGTTTCTTTTAAATACCACATGGGTGGCCCATTTTCTGGTTTTCATTGCTGATAGAATCATAGAATGATTATAATCATCAAGTGTGTGAGCTGGAAGGGACCTTAGAGACCATCTAGTCCAATGCTCTCATTTTGCAGAGGAGGGAACTTAGAGCCACAGAGGGAAAACAACTTCTTTACTCAAAGTCACATGATTAGTCAATGAAAGAACTGGGACTAGAACCCGGTCCCCTGACTCCTGGTTATCTTCCTTCCTCCACTAGACCCTGCTGCCTGGGATATCTGAGGCAAAACAGGGCATCTGCACATTATTTCACAGTGCTTATTATCCTAATTATTTATCCAGAGTGACACTTTATTGAGAGAGTCCTGGGACATATGGCATTGACCTGGGCCACTGCCTGCTCATTCAGCCATATGTTTGAACTGACTCTTGCCCTCATTTGAAATCAATGTGTCCACCACTCTGCACTGGCATCATTTGGAAACTGGTGCCTCTTATCCAGTAACATCAGGCTCATTCAAATATAAATCATCAATACAGTAAGTAATTAAACAGATGACACCAATCACATCTCCAGCAGAGTGTTGCGCCTGGGACAAACCTGCAGGGATTGGGTTGACTCCCAATAGCAGCTGTTTTGCTGTGTATTATTTTAGCCTCAAAGTGATTTCTTTTTGTGGTTCCTGAGGGAGAGATAGATGAGGAACAAATGGTACAGAACTGGACAGTATGGCAAAATAGTGAGTGTGTGACCATGAAATCAGTGGGTAAAGAATGTTTTTTTTAAGTATAAAATTTGTCCTTAAATAAATTAATAATAATTGCACACGTTCCTCCCTAGAGTTCTTTGGGTTATAAAATGCTTTCATTAATCTCAGCTGAACTTCAAAAATACCTTTTGCGATAGATAGGATAGGGCAAGGTTTTTGTTTGGTGTCCTTTTGTTTTGGTCCAGGCCTATGATTTCACTGGTATAGAGAACCCTAATGAAGACACTTCTGATGCAGATCTGCAATTGCTCTATGACTTAGTAGTCTGGGCAAGTTATCTGGGGCACTAAGTGTCCACATGACTTGCCCAAGGTCACACAACTAGTATGTTTCAGAAGTGAGATTTGAACCAAGGTCTTTCTGAGTTTGAGGCCAGCTATATCCCATGCTGTCTCTCAGGCAGGTATTATTGATCCCCCTTTTATAGATGAGATAACCGAGGCTCAGAGAGAGTAAGTGGCTTGCCTTTGTTCACACAGAGATTAAGTGATAGAGTCAAGACTCAAATTCCAGTCTTTGGATACCAAGACCAGTGTTCTTTCTATTATATTAACCTACTTCCCAGTATGGCCAATATTTGCTGAAATGTAATCCATTTTTCTGACAAAGAGTTATAGCATTGAATCTTTAGCTAAGAGGATCAAAGGCTAACAAAAATCCTTTTTTTAAAATCTTTAAAGCTTTTTTAGTGTGTATGTGTATATGTATATGTATATATATGTATATGTATATATAAATAGTTAGACAATATCTTGTTAGCCCTGGCACCTTGCAAATTCTGATAAAATGACAAATGAGAAAAAGTCTTTTCTTGAGTCTTAGATGTGAATCTATCATGTTCTTATTGTATTGTATAATGATGGAATAGAAACTCCTTGTAAGCAGAGATTGTTTCATTCTTTGTGCTTACATTTCCAGCATCTAGCATGTAATAGTTGCTTAATATACATTTGCCAATTTATTGATTGATTTACAGACGTAGCTTATCTTCCCCTGCTAGACTATAAGCTCCTTGCAGTCAGAGAACATGTCATGTATATGCATGTATGTATAGATGTGTATGTATATGTATATATATGTATATGTATATATATGTATATGTATATATATATAGATATAGATATACACACATATAGTCTATAATCATATCTTCCCTGGAGCCCCACCTAGTACACTGCATGTAATAGGCCCTGGATAAATGTGTGTCAAAGGTGTTGTTGAACTAACAGAGAAGATAGGTCAGACAATTAATTTTCCATTGCTTCCCAACACAGATTTGCCTCTCCAGTTACATCAGTCTTGCTGTTCTTATACTTGCCATTCTTATTCTCCCCCCTGTCCTTTTACTTCTGCCATTACTCACACCTGGAACACCCTCTTCTATCTTGTTTACATCTCTAGATGCTACCCAACCTTCGAGGCCCTTTTTTGCATCTTATCTCTTTCATGAAGACTACTCTTACTCTACAAAAGCATTTCTTTCTCTATGCTCTTCTTAAACTTAAAGTTCACATGGGATGCATCTTATTCTTTATTTCATACATGAATAACTTCTTTCCCCAAATAGAAAGCAAGCTTTCTGAGGGTAAATGCTATGTATGCTACTCTTGTCTTTTTCTCTGTGTCTTGAGCAGAATTGGGCAAAGAGTTGATATAGATACATGTCAACATTGAAAAATGTGTTTTTAAAAATATTTAGATAACTGTATTTCAAAAGGATTGGTTTCCTTTATAATTCCATATGTTTTATTTTAAGCATTTGTTATTCTGAGGGGCATCCATGAACTTCATCAGACTGCTGAAGCAATCCATGACACAAAAAGGTTAAGAACCCCTGCCTTACAGAATAAATTAAAAATGGGTCTGTGTGACTGATGTATCATATATGAAAGCATGGGCTGGGCTATCTACCACTTATAGAGTCACAGAAATCCAGAGTTAGAAGGGAATTTAGCATTTATCTAGCCGAATCTTCCCATTTTATAGGAGAGGAGACTGAGGCTCAAAAAGTTTTGAATAATTAATAAATAATTATTGAGCACCTGTTGTATGCCTAGTCTTGTTCTGTGTCTGTGTTTGGTAAGATAGAAGCAAGAGCCACCATTCCTACCCACAAAAGTTTACAGTCTAGTGGAAAAGATAAGAGTAAGACCATGGAGCAAGAAGACAATAAAGGAGTGCTAATTGCTGTGATATAAGTTATAAAAGTAACTGGTATTCAGAGAAGAGTTTACTATGGTCTTAAAAGCAATTTTCCTACATCTCTACTGGATCATTAGGAAAAACACTTTCAACTACTACTTACTTTATGACTGTTGTATCACATATGCTGTTTTGTCAGATATGAAAACACTGGAAAATTAGAAGTCATTAAATTATTTAAATCTCACATGTATAAATATACAATATCTGAATATATATATATAATATCAATAAAATTTTCCCATTCTTTAAGGCTTTCATGTGATCTTAACTTCCATGTCCAGCTTATTCCACAGTAACACTTCTTTTTCCTCACCCTCAACATGCGCACGCGTGCGCACACACACACGCACACACACACACACACACACACTCACACACACCTTTATAGCAACTATCACCATTGTCATTTACCTGGTACGTATGTCTTACCTTAATTTCTAACGTGTGTTTTATATATAAGTACATATATGTATATATATGAACACACATACATATATGTATAGATATATATTTTTATATATATTGTCATATATTATTATATACCTAGCTATTGCCTCTCCAACTTGATTCCAAGTTCTCTGAAGGCAAGGACCTTATCTAATACTAATATTTATCCTTTAGATAATCTGAGATAGTCTAAGCACAGTAAGAACTCAATAAATCTTTCTTCTTTAACAACGATGTGGAAATATGTAGGGTAGGTATTATTATCCCCACTTCACTGGGAAGGAAACTGAGGTACAGTGAGTTTAAATGATTTGAACACAATCACACAATTAGTGCCACAGCCATAATCAGAACCCATAGTTCTTCCCTTCCAAGCTTAAATTCTTTCCACTACCCGTTGCTGAACTAAAGGCATCTAAGGAAGCCTTGAAGAGACTGTATTGTTGTGAGCGCATCCCAAGAATCAGAGCCTTTGCTAAACTCTTGGAGAGATAGAAATTCCTGTCTCAGAAAAAAGATTATAGAATAATATACTTAAAGCTGTAAGCAATTTTAAAGGTCCTCTAGCCCAACCCCCTCATTTTATAGACAAGAAAACTGATGCCAAAGGAGGTTGTGACCTACCCAAGGTCTCAGAATATCAGAGCCAGCATATGAATGCTTCTGACTCCAGATCTAACAATCTTTTCATTATGTGCTCTCTCTAAAAGAAACTATAAACAATACTCAGAGAGCAATATATGAACAATAGAGGTACAGAGGCTCACATTTCCCATTTGGGACACTTGAGTGAGGCATACTAGAGGTTGGATGTTTCCTGGTGTGGGCTGCTTTAATGCTATCATCTGGGCTCAGGGACATGAGGTGTTGGGAAAGATAGAGTCCATAAATCCTGTCCATGACTATCAAATGGGATGAGATAGTCACCCAGAGGAGAGAATGTATACCACCAAGTGCCAACATGTGAGACAGAGACCACCCACGGAAGGCTTCCCTGAGTGAGTTCTTCCATTGGCCAAGTTCAAAGAAGAGATGAACTTCTCTGGATGTCATCCTGAAAACAACAAGAGATAAATGACCCATCTGAAAAAGTCATAGCATCTTAGATTTAGAGCTGGAAGGAGGTTACCATATCCCTCCTCTGCCTCCCCCCAATTCTACAGATGGGGAAACTAATGCTGAGAGATGTTTAAAAGACTTGCCCAGGATAACAGCACTAGTAAGTGGTTGAGGCAGGATTCAAATTCAGGTCTTCCTGACTTCAAATACAAATACCCTATTGGCTGTCTGAGTTCACCTCTCATTTTGGTAATCAAAGGCCATTTAACCTCAAAACCCAAGTTTCTCCTCTTCCTTCCTCCACTTTCTCACACTTTCTTCATACAAAAAAAGCTGTCTTTGAGTTCCGGTCCCATTGGAGTCTGCCCCAAGCACTGTGTTGGGAAGGGAACTCAAAGTGTTTACCTGAGGTGGATCTGAAATCACCAAGTGATCACTTGAGGAAGCTTCAAGGTCCTTATGAGAATGGGGCCTCCTTCCCTCCACTAGCAATAGAGGGCATTTGTATTGGTAAGGCTTCATTTGTTGTTACAGAGCCAGGCTCTGAAAGAGTGTGTCATCCTCTGTAACTTGAGCTCATCTACCTCATCTCTTATAGTAGAAACCAAATGAAGACCAGTGTCCCATCATACCTCCCCCACTGCCTTCATTCTTTAAAGTTTTACTTTTGTCTCTCATCACTCTGTCCTAAGAAGGTGACATCAGCCAGGGGACTCAAAGTCCCAGAATTATAGCCTTCCCAAATTCCCAAATCTCTGTAGTCTATACACACTGTGTTGTTGCATGATTCCCTTAGGGGACATGTCCAAAATATTTCTTTATCACTCATTAATGCATTGGTTTGAAACATCCACTGAGAGATGTGGTGAGGAGCAAACTTCGTAAATCTTTAAAATAGACAAGAAATAAAAAAAGGATTTGACTTTTTCAAAATCTAGGGGAGAAAAAGCTATTTCTCTCTACTAAAAATATTTATCTTTCAAGTATCTTCAGACAAAGAGTTTATTTGTTGAAAGAATTTTTCTTTAGTAAGTGAGCTAGTATAGGAAGCACAGTGTTGTGGATAATGTACTGGACTTGGAATCAGGAAGACCTGAGTTCAAATGCTACCTGGGATACTTTCTAGCTGTGTAACCCTAGCAATCAACCTTGGTTCACTCTTCTGAAAAATGAGTATGATAATAGCACTGACTTGATAGGATTTATTTTTGAAGACCAAATGAGATAACATAGTAAAGTACTTTGCAAACATTAAAATGCTATATAAATATTAGCTATTATTATGAACTAAGCATACTAAAATATCCCAAATCTATAGTCTGACATTCAAGGTTTTCCATAATTTGGTTTTACCTTATCTATATTGCCTTTTCTTTCTAACTCTTATATTTCAAGGCCCAGTTCATCTTACCTACTCTAAGAAACATAACAATGATGTTACACCACATTGGTCTCTTAAGATCACAAACCTTAGGCTGAAAGGGAACTCAGAAGACATCTAGCCCAAACCAGGTTGAATGTAATTTAAGTAAATTGTAATATAATTACAATTAAAATGTAATAGTAATTAGATAAATCCAAAAAAAACCCAAAACATAGATAATGTTAATTTATTATTTTCTAAGTGAATATGTGGCCTGCAGGGATCCATATTTGTGGTTTAGTGGCCTCTTCCCATTTCTATTTTAATTTGACCCCACTGATCTAGTCCAAACACCTATTTTATAGAAATGGAAGCTGAAGCTTAGCAAGGTTAAATGTACTGCCCTGGGTCACAAAAGTGATGTCAGAATGGGGATTTGCCAAAGCCAGTGCTCCTTCCATTCTCCTACCCTCCTATCCCACATTGTATGGTACCATCTGGACCATAGAATCCACTCCTTGGTTCTGTGTTCTCTCCTATGGCTGTTTCCTGTGCATTAGCATTGTCTTTCCAACTAGGTCATGACCACAGGCCTCCCTCCCGGCACGAAGTACAGGAATAGGCTTATAGTAGAAGCTGAGTAAAGACTCTTAGGTCATAAATTTGGAAGCTGTGGTTCTACTGAGTCAAGGCCCAGCAGAAGACAAGAGTATATGCATTAATGTTCATAGTAGATTTTATGTTTAATAAGAGTTATCTGCCACCTAAAAACTATCGTGTATATAGTTGAGATTGTGGAGAAGCCTTCATTTATTTAGCCTCTTCTGTAGAAAAAAAATCCACACCCACAATTTAAACACATTTGGAGTCAAGTGAAATGAATACACTTGAAATCAATTGAAAAAACTGAGGCTACATTAGTACACTAAGATACTCTTTTTCTCCCTAATTATCCACGCTTCCAGAAAGGGGACCATGTGGTTCCACTGCCAGTTTGAGGGAGCAATTATCTAAGTTTGTTGTTTAAGGGGAACTTTGAAAGGAAAATATTAGATAGCTTGGTAGATGGTGTGGACAGAGGTATGGAATATGGAATGGAAGTGAAGTGTCAGGAGTTCCAGTCCATGTCTTTCGCATCACCACCACCAATGACAAAAATTTTAGGCTATCCTCTCCACTTCATTCTCTCCTCTCAAAGAAAGAGGAATACACAATTCAATACTGGGGTTTGGCAGTCAAGCATAAAGCCTTTTGCAGGAGGGTCTTAAAGTAAGTTTAAGGCATCTTGTTGAATGTGGACATGACCACCTGAATTAAGGGTGATCAATTCAATCCTCATATAGAAAACCTACTATGTACCTACTTGTTGGACAGTCTAACAATAAAAATATGTATTAAACACTTACTATGTACCTAGCCTTACACTTGGCATTGGTGGAATACAATAAGAAGGTACAGTTCTTGTCTCAAAGTTTTTTCTTGATGAGGACACAAGATTGGCACAGATGACCAGTAGAGAACAGTACAACACAGTAAACCCAGTAAAATACAACCCAGTAAAAGATCAAGGGATAAATAACTCATATTTCAGTACTGGGAATCAGAGAATTTATGGAAACCTCAGAGACCAGAAAATAAAGAGGGCTCTAGTATGTGGAATCTAGATGAGGAGTAGCAGACAGCAGTAAGCAAAGGGTCTTTCTTATTAGCTCAAGTCCTTCTGTCATTGTAGGGAAGAGAACTAATGACCAGATGGTCATCTGGGCAGACTGAACTGAATCTTAGTCAGTCAGCTTTGGGAACCAGATAGGGAAACAGAACAGAGAAGGTATATGATGTAACCAAATCTCGACAGCCAGTCTAAGGAAGGGAATCCAGGTTAGAAACAAGCGTGGAATAAAGGAAAGGGTCCCAGATACAGGAAACCACTGACACTGGAAGCATTTCTTCTAGCCACATTTTAAAGGCCCTAGGCAACTTTTTTTGAAATTTATTTTTTATTTTTAGTTTACAACACTCAGTTCCACAACCTAGGCAACTCTTGCAGTCCTGCCTCTAAAGGGTCTAATGGGGGTGGGTTCTGCAAGTCACTGCTTTCCTTTACTAGACAAACAGCCATCCACAGAACAGTATTCTCATGCTTTTGGGAAGGCTAACTACAAAAAGTTGGTTGTTGATGACAAAAATGAAGATACAACCTTATAAATGAAGTTATATAAATGTGAGTTATCACAATGATGAATCCATTTTGACTTGTAGAATATTAGCTTCTTGAGGGCAGGAGCTACCTCACTTTTATGTTTTATTTAGAGAACCTAGCACAGTACCTAGCACATAGTTAAGTGCTTAACAAATACTTATTTATCCATGGATCTGAATACCTGAAAATGTATATCACTTGTAAGGTTCTACCCAATGTAGCAAACTCATTCATTTCAGTAACTGGAACATTAAAATGGACTCTACCCTACAGGACCAAACATTGTTAGGAGCAGAAACAGTAAAACAAGCTTCTCATCATGGGTGGATGTCTTCTAAGATTCAATGTCCCTGTTTCTACCGTCTGTTCTCAGTCTCTGGGTTGAGAAGGTACAGACTTATATAGTGGCCTAAATTCAACTCTAAATGCTGTCAGCTATTAGGCCATGCCTGAGGATCTGCTGTGAGCTTATGCTGAGCATCTTCCTTAGCAGAGACCAAAGCTTCCCAGGCCAGGGATCAAATAAAGGCCTCATGGTTTGTGTTCAAGGAGGGACCAGAAGTACAAAACTGACCATGCAGCTCTGGAGTCATTTTCCAGGGATAGGGGATGCTGAACTAAAAGGGCCATAAGCAGAAGACAGGACTTAGATCAGGAGTATAGACACCTCTTCTCCATAGGACCACTTTCCTATGGTATAGATCACACGCCTGGGTAGGAAGGACTCCTTTCCTTTGGAATAGAAGCCAGGTAGCATGTGAACCTCATATTCAGGTCATAGGAGAACTTGGACCTAGTCTCTTTTGTGTTTGGTGGCTGGCTATAAAGACAACTGCATGCTACCATCATGGATGAGGGCATTTTTTAAAAATAATCTAACATCATCTTCCTAGAAAATATAGATGAATTTAATATGGAAGCATCTGCTCCGCACATATTCTTTTTAACTTCTGGACTAGAATTTCTTTCAATTTATAGTCCTGCTGCAAAGAAGGAACATTTCTTGCAATTCAGGGTCATTTCATGGTAATCCACTTTATTCTTCCTCAAGGAACCTTGGGCCATTTCTTTTTTAAGGAGAGGAGAGAGCTGGTGGAAGTTGGGCAATGTTTCGTGTTTTATTTCTTTCTGAAAGGAGAGAAATGTGGATGTTTTTAATGGGAAGCAGATGGTCCTTTGGCCTGTTAGCCTGCCTATGAAGGCAGCTGTAACCCTAAGGGGTCCTGTGGATTAGTCTGCCCCTTTGGAATGCACACAAGAAGATGGTTCTGTGGCCCTGGCCCTTCTGAAGGGGTGATTCTTGTCTCCAGCCCAAAACTTCCAGACAAAGCAGTTGTTCTTTTCATTTTTGTAAAATCTCAGTCAGAGCCATGAAGACGTCTGGGGCTCCAGTCTCAGTGTGAGCCTCAGGAATCAGACACTCAGCAGCAGCTGTGTTGCTATGGGATGTGACAGTAAATATCTCAAATAATTGAGTGTTTTCTGGTCTTCAATTTAAGAAGTCATTTGCGAGATAGTGCTAACTAAAAGGAACAGTCATTAAAATCAGAAAGAACAGACTTCCTCCTCCTTTCTTAATTAAATGAGAAAAAGAAACAAAACCTTCCTTTGGTAAACCTTAAAGCTCTGAGCCAAAAGGCACATGAGGGACGCAATTCAAAGGCATGACTTGTGGCTTGCTGCTCCATTCCCCTATATAGGCGCCACTTCTCTCTGATGTCCTAATCCAAACTTTCTTCCCTGGTTGTCAAACCAGAGCATGGAGTGAAGAGGGTGAGCACTATTTGGTAAAGCAGAGAAGAAAGGAAAAGGTGCTCTGATGAGCTTGCATGTTCAGGTATGTTTTTGAGCCTAGAGCATCCTGTGATGCATTTGAGGTTCTGGGAGTCAGGCAAGCCTGGAAGATCAAGGCAGGCAAAAGTCCTGAACAATTCGAGCGTCTCCCTAATGTTTTCAAGTTTTGAACAGAGGACCCTGATGCATGAGCAATTAAATGATGAAGGCTGAGCTTACATTCAAAGGCTCTTTACTTGACTCTCACAAAAGAAAATTTACAGCAAAGTTAATCTGACACATATTTAATGAGATATGTAATTGTTATTGTGCTGCAGGCTCATTAGGCAGCAATAGTAAGCAATTTAGATATTATTCTTACATAACCAAATGAATTTTAGTTTTTCTCCCTTATTGTGTTAGTTCTTTGAGATGCACAGTCAGCACCAATGTCCATTTTCTCTGATGTTGGGAATCTTGATCATCCTCACGCTGACCCTCTCACAAATTAAAAAGACAAACCTGGAAAGGATAGCTCAATTAGCATTCAGGAAACCTTGTCAAAAGCCTGGAATCTGAGTCTCATCAGCTGGGCAAATCACTTAACTTTAGGAACTTTGTTTTCCTCATATATAAAATGGGAATAAGAATACCTACTTCACAGAATTGTTGTGAGCAAAGCCCTTCTCAAAGCACTGTATGAATGAATTGCTATTATCAATCAACCAATTAAGCACCTATTATGTATCAGGCTTTAGGCCAGGTACTAGGAATACAAAGATAAAAATGAAACTGTTCTACCTTTGAGAAAATACAGATAAAATAAACACAATAAATATTACTTTCTAGCCCCCAGAGTTTGCTTTCGCCTGATTTTCCCTCTTCTTTTCACACTCTGTCTTGTATAGCCAGAGGATACACACCTATGTTCAGTCATTTTCAGTCCTTTCTGACTCTGTGACCCCACTTTAAGGTTTCCTTAGCAAAGCTACTGAAGTGGTTTGCCATTTTCTTCTCCAGCTCACTTGCCCAGGGTCACACAGCTGAGTAAGTCTGTGAGGTTGCATTTGAACTCAAGAGTTCCTAACTAAAGGCTTCACGGTCTACCTATTGTGCCACCTAGCTGCCTACACATTCTCCTGTACTTCAGTCCTTTTAATCTTATTTGGCAAATGCTCTGCCCTATCCTGTTTATTCTTGAGGGGTTCTTGAGTGTGGATATCCTAGGTCCTGAGTGACTTGAGTTAGTAGAGCCTCTATATTATGGTAAGGGATATTAGGGATGAAGGGACCAAAAGAAAAATCAGCATGGGGGAGGGCAGAGTACCTACGTAAGGAGAACTTGGGAGCCTAGGACAGACAGGACAATTGGATTCCTGGACCCTTTTCATCTTACTCCTTCCCCACTGGCCCAAATGGCCTAAGAAACCAGAGATCCACTTGTGAGCTGGGAGACACTTTAGAAATCATGGATTCTGGCAAACCACTCCAGTATCTTTGTCAAGAAAACCTCAAATCGTGTCACAAAGAGTCAGACATGACGGAAACAACTGAACATGAACAAAAATTTCAATCTAGGTGGTGCAGAGTTTAAAAGAATAATACTCACTGACATGATCTGGATTTGGAATCAAAGGACCTGGATTGAAATCTCAGCTCTTTCAATAACTATCTGTGTGAGCTTGGGAAACTTCTTCAACTTCCTCATTGGTAAAATGAGGAAATAGGGAAAGGATTGGACTAGTCCCTTGAAGTTCTCATATGGGGTTCTAGTTTCCCTGACCTGGAAGGAGAGGATCAGGAAGGAGGGTAATGGAAAGGCTAAGTGAAGATGGAGATGAAATTGGTCCCTTCTATCCTAGGCCCCTAAGGTCTCCTTATTTAGATATTTATAGATGAGTCATAGAATCAAAGATCTAGAGTCAGAAGGGAAAGTTCATCTAATTCAGTGCTTGACCCCTTCTCCACTCCCCAGCCCCACTTCCAAGATGAGGAAACAGAAGCTTGGGAAGATGACTTGCTTAAGACTTGCTTAAGACTAGCAGAGCCAGGATTCAAACCCAGGTCCATTCTTCTTTCTGCTGTAGTATGATGGCCCTCCAATGCTACAGATGTAATTTTTCCATGTCTTCCCATCCTATGCATTTCTCATCTACGTCTGTAAAGCCTCCAAAGAGGCTATATCTATTATTGTTCTGGAACCTGTATTTGAATCCACTTATAATTGTGGGGACGTCTCATCTTCATCATTTGGAAAATGGATATAAGGCTTGCACTTCAATTAAAATTGAAAAAATATTCTTATGAGTGAAAAACACAAAGCATTCCTGTAGAAAAGTGGATGACAGTAAAGGGGACCCGAGATAGGGGTGTGGCTTAGTAAGGAGATTACAGGAAGTGGCAGTGGCTTGGTGGCCTGGCAAAATAAAGCAGAAAATTAGCCCTCTGGGAGGGGGAAGCAGTGGAGAGCATTGGACCTGGAGTCAGGAAGCCTCATCTTCCTGAGTTCAAAGCTGACTTCAGACACTTACTAGCTATGTGACCCTGGGCAAGTCACTTAACCCTCTCTGCTTTAGTTTCCTCACATATAAACTGAGTTGGAGAAGGAAATAGGGTCATGAAGAGTCAACAACAAAAAACCTTTGGAGAGGGATGGCAGTTGAGGTGGGAGGGAGAGAAGTCGTAGGTGGACCCAAGCTTCTGGTGGGGTGGAGATAGTCGGATATGGACAAATGTTGCACAGCATATGAAAGAGTGGATGAGTGGATAGGTTGTGTTCCATATTGCTGGAGGGAATACCGACAAAATCCTAGTATCTGCCTCACAAAGGTAAAGTGGGCAAAGCCTTTCTAAACCTTAGGGTGTAATAGAAATGGGAACTACCTTGCGGGGATCAGTGTAACACAGCACTACTCAAAGCCCCTTTAAATGAGTAAATCAATTTGCTTTCAGGGCTAGCCTTAGGATAGTATGGTTTAAAGGGCTAGGAGCAGGTCTGTTTGCACCCCACCCCCAAAAGTGCTGGCCTGCTACCTTGTCTTGCCTGAAATGCTTTGAATGAGGACAAAGCCTTTTATTCCACAATTAGAAACAAAAGGCTTAAAAATGCAGATGCTGTGGAAAGTTAACACCTTGGTGTGAACAACTTTTCATCCAAGCATTTGTACTTCCTGAGTATAAAAATGCCACCTAAGCACCCAGACTGTTCTCTCCAAGACAGAAGGCCACAGTGTCACAGTGGAAAAGGCCTAGGATTTGGATTTAGAGTACCTGAGTTCAAATATAAACTCTGCCACTAATTGTGTGACCTCAGGCAAGTCACTTCACCTCAGTAGGAGATAAATATCAGTCCTCGGTGTTGAATTTGATGATCTGTAAGCTCCTCTCCAGCTCTAAATTTATGAGCCCATGAGCGTCCTCCTACTTCTTCAGGGGCTGGCTTAAGTCCTTCCTTGTCCATGCTCTTCTAGTAAGTACCTCAAACAACACTGAATAGAAGATCCTTCTTTAAATTACCACAACAGTTACTATCATTGCCATTCATTCATTGAAACACTTAATATATACTGTCAACTGTTAGCATGTGTGTATGTGTGTGTGTGTGTGTGTGTGTGTGTTTGTGTTTTCCCCAATTAGGTTGTAATGGAGGATGGAGTAATGGAAGGTTAAGCACCTACTGTGAGAAAAAACTGTGCTTAGATCTGGAAATACAAAGAAAGCTCCCCCCCGCCAAGTCCCTACTCTTAAGGAGCCCATAGTCTAATGGGGGAGACCATACACAAACACCTATGTACAAATAGAATCTACAAGGGATAATTGGAAATTAGTCTCAGAGGAAAGGCACTAAGATTAAGGAGAATTGGGAAAAGCTTCCTGTGGGACTTTAGGTGAGACTTGAAGGGAGCCAGGGAAGTCAGGGGGCAGAGAAGAGGAATGAGCACATTCTAGGCATCCAGGATAGCTAGTGGAAATGCTTGGAGTTGGAAAATGAAGTTGGAGGAGGATCACCAAGGGGACCAGTGATATTACACTGGTTATCAGAGTTCATGAAGTAGAGTAAGAAGTAACATGACTGGAAAGGGTAGAGAGAGGTTGGTATAGTGAAAAGAAGTGGGGACACTAAACTAGGAAGAAATGGTTTCAAGTATTACCCTAGACACATGTGCTAGCTGTATGAGTCTCTTACCAGCTGGGTAAGTCATTTGACATATTTCAGCCTCATTTTTTCATCTGTAAAATGGGAGTTATATAATGATAGCAGTTACATCACTGAAAGTGAGAACTTGAAAAGACCTTAGCCTGAAAGGGCTAGGGTCTCCCAATACATCCTGGCCCATCTCTAGTGTGAAAAATATTATACTATTTTATATCATTTTTAATTTCAACCAGACCCAGAGCCTGAATTAATGAGTAACTGGAAGAAGATCCAGGACCTGGGCTTCTTTGTTCTCTAAAAGTTTGCTCAGGTAATATCCTTACCACTGTCAACAAGGCCAGATTAGACTGACCTAAGGACATTCTTACCCCTGTTAGCCATTAAAGGATGAGACCCTAACTCCAAGGGAGAATATTAACTGACCTTTGTCAACATTCTTTACAACCCCATTCCATTAAGGAAAATCCTCTTCTTGTATCATGGTTAAACATACATCGGGGTCATAAAAAATGAGGTAACACAGGCTTGCTGGGTCTGCTAAAATAACATATATAAGTTTTCTCATTGCTTTGTTCAGACAGCCAGAGCTTATGCTCTGACTCCTTGTATGTACAAGTAAGCTAGCTTAGCTATGCTTTAAGGGAAAATAATAAATAACATGGATTTTTCTATCACCTAGCTCTGTTGTTTCCTTCAACCAAATTTTCAGGTTTAACACTAGTCATCCTGGTGAATATCTGCCCACTGGACCCAGATGGCTCTGGAGGAGAAAGTGAGGCTGGTGACCTTGCGTAGCTCTCCTTCACTCAAATCAAAGTCAACTGCAAGTCATGTCATCATTTCCCTGATGTCATGGTCTTCTTTGAGAATGAAGGACAAACACAACTACAACATCACAGGATTATTATAAGGATCAATGAAGTTATAGTTTACAGAACAGTTTCACAAACCCTAAAACACCATGTAATCATAAATTTACTTCAATACTTCTCTGCTATTCTCCTTAGCACTTGCCACAGGAGTAGCCAGATAGCAGGCACTCAGTACAGACTGAAGGAAGGACAAAAAGAAGGAAAGAAAAGAGAGAAAGAAATTTCTGAAACGAATGAAGGAAAGAAAAAGAAGGGGAAGAAAAAGAGAGGGAAGAAAGGAAGAAAAAAAAATGACCTTGAAATCGAAGAGGTACCTGTCGGTGGCTAGAACTGGAATGCAGAAAATTCCATTCAGTACCAGCTCTCCAGGTAATAGTTTTTCAGATAAAACATAATTAAAAATGCTCAAAACCTGGGAGTGTCTGAACAGAGCAGCTCTATTATCAAAGTGCTTCCATGGACCATAAATATTTCAGAAACTGTATCGATTCCTATAATGGCTGTGGAGGAAAGAGAAGTTTATAAATTTCTAATTTTTTTATCCTTTTGGCCTCTCATTTTGGTCATGTTAAAATTCCCCCCTCCCCACCATTTCCCATTCAGTTGGGAGTTGTTGGGAGTGAGTCCCTAGACCACTTCCATGAGAATGTGTGAGAATCACTCTGAGGCATTCTCTGTCAGGTTTGCAGACAACAGGGCTGGAGCTTTGGATCAGTAGGACTTCTCTTCTTCTGCCCTTACCTTGAATAGGATTCTCACAGGAGCAATTAGCAAGACAACCTGGGCGGGGGCGGGTACCTCACACTGAAATATTTTGGGGATTTTTTGTTGTTTAGTCATTTTTTCTCAGTCATGTCTGACTCTTCATGACCCCATTTGGGGTTTTCTTTGCAAAGATAGTGGAGTGCTCTGCTATTTCCTTTTCCAGCTTCTTTTACAGATGAGGAAACTGAGGCCAACAAGGTTAAGTGACTCTTGCCTGGTAAGTATGTGAGGCCAGGTTTGAATTCAGGAAAATGAGTCTTCCTGACTCTAGGCCAGATACTCTAACCGCTGCAACAGGTTTGGGAATAGGATCAAATGAGAGAGTATTTGTAAAGCACTTTACAAAATATTAAGTGCTATATAAACATGAATTGGTTGTATTTGCTGCAATAGCAAATCAACGTGTCATATGGCCTGGTAACAGGAGCAGATTTTCACTCCTGGCTACAGGAAACTGAAGGAATCTTGTAGCTTCAGGAAAGGAGTTGGAATAGAAGACATATCCCTAGATGTATATAGTAGGGATTAGGGCTTCATGTGATATGGCTGGAAAGTGGTTGGAACCCATAGAAGAAATAGAATAGGTTCCTCCAGGAATGGAGGATCAGGTTCAGTCATGGAGGATCAGCACTAAGCCAAAATGATAAGAAGCACTGTCATCACCCAGATCCCCTCTTTCATATCCTCCTCTATCCAGACTTTGAAATAGGACATGACCTAGCCATGGACCCACACAGAGACAAGGGGCAGGAGGCAGCTGTGGCTTCCACAGGGTCACATGGCAGGGGTGTACTAGAGACAGCTCCCATCAGTTCACCAGAGCTAATTGTTAATTTTTCACTTTAGAAATCAGAAAATACTACAAACCAGCCTTTTATTTATTGTTTTATTGTTTATTTATTTATTGATTGTTCAGACTCAAGAAAGTAATGGAGAAAATGTTAGTAATATCGATTAAGTTTAAAAGTGTTTCATGAATACTTTTTGGTGGTGATGGGAGAACACTTGTTAAATACTGGAAGAGAGTGTGGAGTTCATCTTTTCTATACAGCCCGAGCTATGTTACTCCTCTTGAAAACCAACGCTTTGATTTTCCTGACCTCTATGAAGCCCACCCTGAAGCCCTCACCGAATACCACTGTTTGGTCTGAACTGTGTTGCTAGGCTAGAATGGAGATAGGTAGGAAAAAAGGGGGATAGAACTGATAACCCTCCCTTAAAACCCTCTGGGATATTGGACAATTGGTAATAGAATATTCAGAATTTTTCATAGAGTGAGCCAAAATAAATCAACACATATACATATACAAAAAATCTCCTCAAAAGATAATTACTATTTATAGATTGCAAGACAGATCTAAATACCAATAATTTATGAAAAAGAAAAAAATCTTGTTGAATACAAACATTAAAATGCAGGATAGCTTCTATAGATCTATCTCTCAATGTGAAACTATGACAATTTGTAAACTCTTAAGTTAAGAATGGACTTATCAACAGAAGCACAACTTATTCATTTTCTGACTACTCTGGGATACTAACTGATGGAGGGCCCTAAACCACAGCAAAGGCTTCCAGCTGAATGGTCTTCCCTCCTGTCACTGATTATGAAATTCAGAGTTCCACTGGGCCCCAGCCCCGCTATCGATGCTACTTAGCAAGGAAGATGGAGTCATCCCCAGCAAACCTGACCCCTTTACAGTTGGAAAAAAGCACCACTGAAAGTGTGAACTGAAATTATAGCAAGTCAGAGGTTTAAAATAAACTGTTTTTGAGTCACCAAAGTGCAGAAAAGATATCTAAAATTATTCAATGTGAAAAAAGTTTATTTATTCACTGTCCATCCAGCATAAAGCAGTCACAGATATACTCTGAGGCCCGGACAGAGTCAGTTCTTTGTTTTACTAAGGCTTCATTCAACATCCTGTAGAAGAAATAGCCCTAGGAGTAACTACAAAGTAGGTAGAGATTACATTCTCTGACATGAATCTAAGGTGTTACTGACTATAGGGGAGTCATTCTAAACATCAGTTTCTTCTGTAAAATGAAAGGATTGAAGGTCCTTTATAAACCTAAAATCTGTAAGCATTATTCACCTTACTTGTCCTGCTTGCCTCTGCTTTATTCACCATTTTAAAACTTAATCCATCCACATTTTATATTTGTGACTTTGCAAAGGGATAGGAAGAAAAATGTGGTCACGATTGAAAATACATTTAGCTAAGAGATGGCAGTCTTCCATTCCAGTCATAAGATCATAGGATGGGTTGATTGCTTCTGTGATCTGATTTCAGGGTTTGTTTCCCCCAGAATACTTTCCCCATCTGTGAGGATGCCATAAATTCCACTGGAAGATCTCCATTTCTTTAGTTCAATATTTTTATCCTCTTTACAAATTAAAACTAAAGGGAGAGTTGGTTCAGGTTAGGATTTAGAGCTGGAAGAATGTTCTTCTATTCTAACTTCCTAATCTTATATATGAAAAAAACTGACACCCAGAGAAAGGAATTCACTTGCCAAACATCATCACACAGGTAGCAAGTGACTCCACTTTGCATCTACTGCCGAGTCTGATTTCAACTCCACGGATCAACATGCCTCTCCCAGGATAAGCTCATCACTTCTAAACTCACCACTATGCTGCTCCAGCCTTTATTGACACCACCTCTGATTGGAGGGCAGGGTATAAACTCCTCTCAGTGCCTTACTTTATAGAGAACATAAATTAGACTCTTAGCTCATTCCACTTTGCATCTACTGCACTGCTTGGTTTCAACCCCATGGAATAAGATACCTCTGTCCCAGGTGTCCTCTTGTGTCCCCCCCCTTTCCTGCCTCCTTTTGTATGTCATCTTTTCCCTTTAGATTGAAAGCTCCTTGAGAACAGAGACTATCTTTTTTTTTTTTTTTACTAATTGTACACCCAGAACTTAGCACAGTGCCTGGCACATAGTAGTGTTTAATATATGTTTATTAGATTGAATTAGATTGGAAATGATAAAGTCAGGTTCTGATCCCAGATTTTCTGACTTCAAATCCAGAGCTCTTTCAATTAGTCCACACTGTTTTGCTGAGTCGTGTATACCCTGAAAGTTAAGTGGTTTCATATCCTTCTTGAAGAGCTGAATCTTGGTAAGAAGACTAGAAAGGAGGGCACTGGTCACCTAAGCAGTAAGGGAAGGGAAGTCACTTGTTGGGGAGGGGGCTGCTAAAGGGAGCAGAAATGGGAAACTTGGGCTTGATGACTTCACGGTTTTGGTGATGATTGGCTTATGTACTATTTCTGATTGCTAGAAACAAGTGGTACCTTCTTACATACTGTACATGGAACTCAGCTCCTTCTCTTTGAGAAGCTTCCATTTTAAAGAGGAGGTGAATACTATGCACTAAGAGAAACCAGTCTAGAATTGCAAGAAAAGCTAGCAGTAAGAGCCAACCATTCAGAATGTGGAAATGCTTGGAGTTATGGGACACTGTTCTGAATCATAAACTCTTAGAGTCAAAAGAGGCCACAAAGATGCAACCTAAATATAAACAGGAATTCCCTTACAACAATCCCAGAAGGTGATTTATCCAGCTTTTGCTTGAAGACCTTTGACAATGGGGAACGCATTGTCTGGCAAAGCAGCTCATCCTATGGGACTCTCATCCATGTACTTAAACTCACCACATCATACAGTGTGCCTTCCTTGTTGTTTGTCCTACATTCTCGAAAAGGACCTTGACGTCAGGGAGGTGGTACGATGATATGCAAGTGAATTTGATGTAAGTAAGGGAGGGCTATGCAAAGTCTCCAGCCCCACTTTCTCCTCTGGAGCTATCTGGGTCCAGTGGCAAGATATAGATTAGGATGACTAAAGATGGCCCTGGATGCAGTGGAAGACCTTGGCCTTTTTAAGCTAAGGTGTTTAACAGGTCTCAATTTGATTGAGGCGATGCCCACTCAGTGATTAAGGCTAGGTAAGAAATGAGGCAGAGAATAGCCTCTTGACCTGGTTAAAAAAATAGATCTGGGAGAGGAAGACCCTCAAGGTTTTTAGCCAAAGCAGAAACAATTACTATTTACATTCACTCTGAGCCAATCAGGACCAAACACTTACTAAGTGGGGCTTGGCCTGGAACCTATTGTTGGCCAATCAATGAGAGCCGGAATGATTTGGGTTTAAGGCTGGTCCTTAAGAAAAAATCTACTTCATAAACCCCAAGATATCTTTCCAGGTTTCAGTGATCAAAATTTACATTCCTTTGGCCAGAGCACTCACAAGTAATCATACAATACCCTAAGGGAAGGGGGTAAAAAGAAAGAAAAAAAGGAAGGAAGAAAGAAAGAAAGCAGGAATGAAAGAAAGCAGGAAAGAAAGAAAGTTGTTGCCCAACTGGCTTCTTAATTTTCTCTTGAAATACATACTTGAAAAATATAATTGTGTGAGATGGCATAGTACAGACTGTAAGTTTAAAAATGCCTCATCAGAGAGAGAGAGAGAGAGAGCGAGAGAGAGAGAGAGAGAGAGAGAGAGAGAGAGAGAGAGAGCAGTTGTAAAGGAGGCCTTCAAGAAAAAAAGATGGGACTTCAGCTGGATCTTAAAGAATGAATAATTTCTGCCATTAAGCATGTTTTGGTTTTTTCTTTGTATCCCCAGTGTTTAGATGGGGACATAGTAAGTTCTTACTAAATGCTTATTGGTTGATTGATTGATGGTAACCTGGCTCAGAGTGTTTCAGGAAAAAGAAACCGCATGAACAAAGGGACATAGGTGGGAATGAGTATGGCAAGTAGAGTGGGAGACACAGTGAAAAGACCAATTTGATTGGAGTGGAGAAATAAGGTATGGAATTGGTGGGAGATAAGGTTGATCAGGAGAGGTAAAGCAATCCTATGGCAGTTTGTAAATGTTGTGCTGTTGAGTTTGTTCTTTATAGCACTGGCAGCAGGGAACCACGGAAGGAGCTTGAGCTGGCATTTGAAATAATCAGAACTGGGGTTAAAGGTCAGTTACCCTTACAACATGTATAGGATAGAGTAGGTGAAGGGAGACCTAAATATAGATTCTTCCAATTTCTGTGACTCCTTCCTGTCTCTTCCAACCTCATTTTTTTTGGTAATGGCATTTATTTGGTAATAACATTTATTTCCCACCAATTGTACATAAAACCAAATTTTAACGTTTGCTTTTTTTCAAAGTTTTGAGTTCCAAATTCTATCCTTCCCTTCTTCCCTTCACCCTCCCTGAGACTGGTAAGCAATCTGATATAGATTATACATGTGCAATCTTGTACAAAAAAACTTGAACAAAAAAACAGGAGGGAGGAAAGAAGGAAGAAAGAAAAAAAGGAAGGAAAGAAAAGAGGGAGAGAGGGAGGGAAGAAGGAAGAGAGAAAAGGACATAGAGAGAAAAAGTGAAAAATAGTATTCTTCAGTCTGTATTCAGACAATATCAGTTCTTTCTCTGGAGGTGGAAAACATTTTTCTTTATGAGTCCTTTGGGATTGTCTTGGATCATTGTATTGCTGTGAGTAGCCAAGTCATTCACAATTCTTCATAGTACAATCGCTGTTACTGTGTACAATGTTGCTGTTAGTGGGTACAATGTTTTCCCACTTCATGTTGTATCAGTTCATGTATGTCTTTTCCAGGGTTTTCTGAAATCATCCTACTTGTCATTTCTTATAGCACAATAATATTTCATTACAATCATATGGCACAACTTGTTCAGCCCTTCCAGTTGATGAGCACCCCCTCGATTTCCAATTCTTTGCCACCACAAAAAGAGCTGCTAGGAAAATTTTGGCACATGTGGGTCCTTTTCCCCTTTTTTTATGATCTCTTTGGGATGCAGTCCTAGTAGTGGTATCGTGGGATCAAAAGGTATGCACTGCTTTATAGCCCTTTGGGCATAGTTCTAAATTGCTCTCCAGAATTCCTCATCCCTTTCTAAAACCTGAGGTGGTATAAGAGGGGATTGTAGTCAGTTAATTTTATATTTTTGCTCTTTCTATACCTTTGAAGTAAATATTCCTTTGTAAATGCTAATAGGACTGTTAAGTGGTTAAGTGGAAATGGGGTTCAAAGGACATCTAGACTTGGGTGAACCAAATCAGTGGGTGTTGTAGGCAATAGCAGAGAGACAAAATACTCCACCTCCCAGCCCTCCTAAAGGGCACTGGAGAACTCTGGTGGAGGGCTGAAATGTACTATACTTGGCCTTCAGGCAGTATAGATAGACACCATGATGGTATTAGTAACTTACATTTATACAACATGTTTACAAAGTGCTTTCCTCACAACAGTTCAGATCTGAAATGTGTTAAGCCTGATGTATGTACATAGTCCGGGGATACCTAGCTTATCATGCGTATACCTCCCAGAACAGCTGTAAAGCAGATTGTCCAAATGTTTTCATTGCATCTCCTTTCACCACATGTGACTAGTTCCAGTCATAAAGGGCAGAAGACACACACTTATAAATAACAGTAACAAAGAACAAGCTTCCCATATGAATTCATGGCCATTGATGAATCTGAAGGTTGCTGTTATAAGGAAGCAGGTGGCTTATGGTCCCTGGGGAAGTAGCATCAGCTACTCTAAATAGACCAAGATCCAGCACTGTGACTATCTAAATATACCATGGCAGACACGAGGGGCAGCCTTGGTCAGTTTTAAATATAGTATATTTGTGTATGCAGCCTGCTCAGTAATATTAACTTTTCCTTGGCTCAGAGGGCTCAAATGAGATTTTGATAGGGACAGGTTTTCCATTTTCCATTTCAGTTTTCAGATTTTGACATTTGCCCACAGATCCAGATAAACAAATGCTATTTTTAGTGATAAACTACCTGGAACTAGCAGTAGTCATATGTGTTTCTGGGGAAATACACCACCCCTCCCCTCCCAACCCACAGAAACACAGCATAGTGTGGTGGCTAAAATGGTGGATATGGGTCAGAAAAATCTGGGTTCAAACCTCATTTTTGTGATTAACTAGATTTGTGACAATGAACAAGTAATCTAATGTCTATTAGGATCTCTGTCAATAGAGGGGACTTCCACCTCATACCAATAACAGGTCTTTGAGTATTACTATATCAATGCATTTTGTACCATTAATAATTGAGATGTGAAGGCAAACTGGGCTTGGACTTCCTCCCCATATCAAACATTTTGTCACTTGTTATTTTTGGCTATTAAAAGCAAATATCAGATGATTAATAATTTTGGGTCAGATGATTAATAGCACTGGGTTCAGAAACCCTTGTGGTCACTAGGTTTTTCACTAAATTATAATAATGTCATTGCAGGCAAACCCTAACTGTGTGTTCTCTGGGGTTTTCTGCTGCTAGTGTCTCTTAGCAGCCACCTTATGATCAACAAAACAATGACAAACACAGAAACCTATTCAAATTTGGCCCAGAGTATAGACTTGGGCTACTAGAAGAAGATTTCATTTTTAAATAGAATTTCTGGGTCTTTACCTTTATCTTTTCCTATGGAAATCTTCTTTAGTCTTCACATCTTTCTTCCCATTACTTTGATGCTGTGGTAGATCTGAGATATCATTGGTTAGGGCTTTCCACAGTTGTGAACTGCAACTCATCCTTGCCTTGTCATCTTGTGAGACTTTTGCCTATGTCTTTCTGTGAGTCCTTCATAAAAGATCCACTCAACATGTTGGAATCCTTTCTCTGAGTCCTTAAATATTACATGGGTGCCAGTATTGCAGCTGGGCAATCCATAAGTTATACTTGTACTGCATGAAGGGAATAAGCATTTACATTATACCTACTATGTACCAGGCACTGTGCTAAGCACCTTACAAATATTATCTCATTTTAGGTCAAAACACTTTTGAAAATGAGAAAATGCTATACGATATATATTATTATTACTCTGGGATGAGTCCAAGCTCATCTCTTCTTTTTCTGACCTCTGAACTAATGATCTGAACTAAAAGATAAACTAAAGGATATGCATTTTCCTTCTAGTTTGTTGGTTCATGTGTCTCTCCAAATAGAAAGGAAGCTTCTTGAGAATAGGGGCTTCTACATATAAAATCCTGAGTTGTAAATACAGCTCTTGTCAGGGTTCTTGATAGACATTTGATAAACACTTGGTGAATATATGAAAAATGCATGATTAATAATTCAATGAACTTTATTAAGTGCCTACTATGTGCCAGGTACTAAGCTAAGTGCTTGCAGATACAAATAAGGAAAAGACAGTTTCCGACCTCAAGGAATTTACAATCTAATAACAGTGGCAGCAACAGAAGCAACACAACTTAGCATTTATAGAGTTCTTTAAGGCTTACAAATGTACTTTACAAATACTTTCTCATTTATCTTCACATAAACCCTCAGAGAGGGGTGCTATTATTTTCCCCATTTTTACATATGAAGAGAGAGATACAAATAGAGCTAAAATGACTTGCCCAGAGTCACACAGCTAGGAAGTGTCTGAGGTGAGATTATAAATTCAGGTGCTCTTGGCCCCAGCTCCAGCCCTCTTTTCACTTGACCATGTAGTTGCCTCTTTTGTGAATGAATGTGTAGACTTGGATTTAAGAGATTTCTGGAAATTGATGCAAAATTCTGCCTTTTCATATCTAACTTTAGTAGCTGTTGGGAAAATACAGGAGGGTAAGATTGAATGATATTGTCAAGAATTCCCAGTCACCTTAAGTCACTCCGTGTGCTCCCTGCTCCCTCCAAGCAATCCTTTTATAAAACGTAACTTAGAAGAAGCTCAAAACTCACCCTTAAGACATGTTACATTAGATAGAATCTGGCTTTCCCCTGTTCATCACTGCTCTCTTCCCTAGGCTGTCATGGATGGCATGGTCATGAGGATGTTGGTTGCCATCTTACATCCATAATACATCCTCCCTTACCCAGGTTACAATGTACAGCTAGAGCTCTAGCTAGCTCTTCTCCTCTCTCCTCCCATACACTGTCTGAAGTCATTATCACACATCAGTCACTTCCCTGTTGCACCTCAACTGAACTCTTCAAGGACTCAATGAGTTCTTTCCAGAAATTCTGGCTTTCAGGATGTATTAGCGCAAGCATGACTCCTAATCCAATTTCTAACAGTCTAGAGGCAGTTGGGTGGTATAGAGATTAGAGTACTGGACTTGGAGTGAGAAAGACCTGAGTTCAAATGCAGCCTCAAACACTTTCTAGCTGTATGGCCCTGGGCAAGTCATCTAACCTTTTAGGTTCAATTTCTTTGTCTGTAAAATGGGGATCATAATAGTACCTAACCTACAGGGACTACTTGGAGGATCGAGTGAGAAAATATGTGTAAAGGGATTTGTAAACCTTAATGCAGTATAGAAACATTAGCCCTTCTTACTATTAGTCATTCACTGAATACCACCAGTGAAGCTTTGTCTCAACATTCTTAACAGGACTATGAATTCATAGTCATTTGTGTTTCTTTCATTCCCTTTCTTCTCACCTATGAATAGATACCTCTCCTTTTGGCTCTACAGCATGTCCACCCCCTAAGAGAAGGCACCCCATAAAACCAGTTCTTTGGCAAAATTATGAATGTTTTCTAATAACAACAATAATGATATCTAGCATTTCTGTAATACTTTAAGGTTTGCAAAACATCTTACAAATGTTCACATTTGTAAACATTTACATTTACATTTCACATTTCATCCTCACAACTAACCTGAGAGAGAAGTTTTATTATCCCCATTTCGCAGATGAAGAAACTGAGGAAGACAAAGATAAAGTGACTTGCCCAGGGTCACACACCTAATAAATGCCTGAGCAGAAATTTGAAATTGGGTTTTCCTGATTCCAGATCTAGCTCTTCCTATCTACTGTACCATCTAGCTATTTATCTAATTTTAGACTTGGTGGCAGACCAGCAAGGAAGATATTTTTGGTGCCCCTCAAACTCTCAAATTACTTCAAATAAATAGATGTCTATCCCCACCCATTCAAAAGTCTGGCCTTGGTGACCAGATGTCCTATCCCTCCAAAGCTCACACACCCGTATGTGGCTTCTGCTGCTGTTGCTCCTTGATGTACTTCTGCAGCAGCTACAACAATTATGACTATGATTAGATCAAATTCATATGGCACTTTAGGACATTCACACACTGCAAGCATTATTATCCTCATCTTACAAATGAAGAAACTGAGGCCCAGGGAGATCAAACAACTTTCTTAGGGTCCCACATCTATTATGTGTCAGCCTTAGGATAGGAACACAAATCTCCTGACTCAAGTCACTTTCATATTACTAATATTATTATTGTTGTCATCCCATATAGTGTTTAGAATTTTCAAAGTATTTTCACTGTTTTCATTTAATTTTGCAATGATACCATGTGCTCATACACACATGTGTATATGTACACACTTAACACACACATGGGCTGACTCCTGTCCATAGAACCTGGGCATCCCCACCCCTGGGTGTATAGGGCTCTCCTGTTTTGTATTTATTCATTTACTTATGCTTCCTTTACCTCCCAAGCCTTCCCCAATGCCTTGTGTTTCTTCAGGCGGAGGGGCATTTTCCTGGCACCAATACCTTCACTCCCATCTCTAAGCAAGCTTGTCCTCAGATTTCATCTTCCAGATGAGAGATTCATGCAGGGATTTCCAGAGCCTCCTTTCATGGCTGATTAGTCAATGGAGGATGGAGATCACTGGAGCAGAAATGCAAAGCTTTTTGGTCTTTCTTCTTCAACTTAGGAGCCAAGAATTTGGCATCTCCAAAGCCCATAGAAGGTGTCTTCCCTGCCCCCTCCCCCTCACAAATTGTCTCAGGGAGAATCAATCTATCTCCTGTAATTCCTTTAGGAGGGGTTTGCAGCTGCTTCCTTTCTTCTTCCACATTGAATGTGCTCCACAGCTCATTCCTCATAGCTTCTCTCTCAGCAGGAAAAATTGCTACAGTTTCATGGGCATAAATATTTAACTTGGACTTAGCAGCCGAATGAGCTCTTTTATTGTGCCTCAGGTCCCTCCAAGAGACTGAGGGATCATTTGGTTCACCCTTTCATTTGTTACTTTGATAGACCTGTGATCTTGGTATTGTGGGTAATACCTCCATGACTAGAGCAAAATCACAAAACATGAAAGGAGGAATGTATCCCAGAGGCTATGTATTTCAACCTGTACCTGAAAAAGACACCCCACAGTCAACAAGGTCTTCCATTCTCTGCTTGAAGAATTCCAGTGAGGGAAAACTCACTATCTCCCCAAGCAGCCCATTTCTCTTTGAGAAAGCTCTAATTATTAGGAAGCTTTTTCCTTATAGGAAGCCTACATTTGCCCTTTTAAATCTTTTGCTTATTGATCTTTGTTCTGCCCTCTGGGGCCCAAACAGAACAAGTATTCTGAGTGACTGACCATCCTTCAAATACTTGAACACAACTATCTTGCCTCATCTAAGTCTTCTCTTCTCTAACCTAAACATCCTAAGTTCCTTCGGTCACTTCATATGGCATAAATTTGGGGTCCTTCGCCAACCTGATGACCTAATTCCATATATTATCCAATTTATCAATGTCCTTCCTAGAAGCAAATATAATACCTTAGATGTGATCCGATGAGAGCAGAGGAGGGTAAGATCATCACTTCATCTTTCTTGGAAGGTATTTCTTACTTAATATAGATTAAAATAATATTAACTTTCTTGGATACCATATGTAGATTCATATTGAATTTATAGTCCCATAAAATCTCTAGCTTTTTCATATGAGCAGCTGTCTAAAAACACCTCCTCCATCTTGTACTTGTGAAGATGATTTTTAAACAGAATTTTAAGACTCTATATTTCTAAAATTTCATCTGATTCCATTTGACCCCTTCTTCTACAGAAAAAGGTCTAATCATAATCCTATCATAATCCTTTTCAGTACTTTGTTAACATCCAATGTGTTAGCTTTCTTTCCTAACTTTGTGTCATCTACATGTTTGATAAGCATGCCATTTATGCCTTTATCAAGTCAGCTGAGAAGTGATAAACAGCATAGGAGTATCTGGAAACCTCCACTGGAGACCTTTTTCCATGTGGGCATAAATCATTAATGATGACTCTGTGGGTCTAGCCTTTTGGCCATTTCCGGATCTGTTTAACTATACAGTTGTCTGCTCTACATCTCTCAGACTTTAAGAATAGCATGGGACATTTTATCAAATGCTTTGCTAAAATCCAGGAAAACTGTATCTATAAACTTTTCTTCATTTAGTCTAGTAACTCTGACTCTGCTAAAATTGTGTGTCATATTCTCAACAATAGACATTTTTCATCCATTTGGTTTTACTTGTATGAATTGTTGGATGGTCTCTTTTCAGTGGTCATGGATCTGATTAAGGAATTTCTGTAGCATTCTAGGCTGGTTGTATTCAACATAATATCATCTGTGGAACAGCTGATCTATAGGATCTGACCATCATAAAAGAAATCTATTTTCTATTTGAGCTTTGCCCAGAACGTTCTCCATGAAGGTGATGAAGACCTTTGGCAAGCATATGTCTTCCTGTTGTGTACCTCTCTTGCTATTGACAATCAGAGGGTCCTTTAATAAAGCTTTCTCTATTGTTGCATCTAAGAAAGATTCCTTGTTCAGCTGACAGCTTCTTTGAATAGGTCATGTTAGAGATGCTATACAATTGTACACTAGATTTTTTCTCATTTGTGTGTTTTCTTTTAATTTTACTGTGATTTTCACCTTTGCCCTAACTCATGGATAGTCTGATTATACAACCTCTAATTCCAAGATGACGCCCATTCTAGTAACCAGTCATTTGCTGTCTATTAAGACATAGTCCAATTCATTTCTTTTTTGTCATGTTGTTCAGTGCTTGCTGTGTTTTGAGGGACTTGAGGAAATCGAGAGAATTAGGAAAACAAATGCTTTCATCTTTCTCCTGCCACAGTTTAGTAATGTTCAACATTCTTCTTTAATAAAGTAGTCTTGATTTATAGGTATAATACTTATTTGTAACCTGCAATTCTTTTACCTCTTCTTATTTGCGAATTATTCTCTTCTTCTGTGTCCATCTTCATGCTGAAATCACCAGATATCAAGATATATTGACTTTGTTTATAGAATCTTTATTTTCTCTTTTCTCTTTCTCTTTTTCTTCAACTTTATAATCTGATGTTGGCACATAAGTTCCATTCATCTTCAGAATGTTTTTTTTTTTGCTTACACTTATCTTGAATACTATAGGATTATATGATCAAGTATTCCTTGAAACTGTGTTTCTATTTTTCTTTGGGGTGAGTGAAACCAACTCCTTTATTTGCCTCTCCAAACAGAACCTATCGACCAATCAATAAAAATTATTAAATGCTTACTATGTGCCAGGCACTGTACAGGCACTGGAGATACAAGTCTGAAGAGTGAAATAGTTCCTATTCCCAAGGAACTTGAATTCTAATGAGCTCTCCAACCACCTCAGAGGCCACATCTCATTTCTAGGAAAAATTCCATTATGTATATAGTTCATTTCCTCTTGGAGAATGTCATTTTCTCATCATTGGAATAAACCTCACATTTATTGTAATAAAAGTTAAATGAATGCTTTTAGATGTCACCTTCTGCCCCTTTTGTACTATCCTGAATCTGTCACTTAAGACACAAAGAGGCTCATAGAAATGAGGGAAAATCATATTTTTTTCATGGAGGCTGCTCAGTGGTATAGTAGATAGAGTGCCGGATACAGACTAAGGAAGACCTAAATCCAAATTGTACCTCAGCTACTAGCTGTGTGTCCATGGGCAAGTCAGTGGATCTGTTAGCTTCAGTTGTCTCATCTGAAAATGAGAGTGATATGATGATATTTACCACACAGACTTGTGGTAAGGATGAGGTTGTTGGTAAGGATGGGCAGCTAGACAGCTCAGTGGATAGCATGCTGGACCCAGAATCAGGAAGATCCGGCCCTTTGGGAATTCACTTAACCTCTGTTTGCCTTAATCCATTGGAGAAGGAAATGGCAAGCGACTCCAGTATCTTTGCCAAGAAAACCCCACGGATAATATGGTCCACAGGGTCACACAGCACCAGACACAACTGAATGGCTGAACAACAAAACATATATACATATGTAAGTATATACGTGTGTGTATCTGTATGTGCACATACACACATTCATACATGCATTTATAAGTATATATGTATATATATGTGCTTAAATAAGTTTATATACATATATTCATATATAGTGATATATCACAGTAATATATATGTGTGTGTATATATATATATTTATCTGTCATTTGGTAAACCTTAATGTGCCATAGAAATTCTAGTTATTATTATTAGATGCTATTAAATTATTATTAAAAATCATGGCCAAAAAAATCCATTAGCTATGAACCAACCTATTGTAGATGATTTCTTCATACTTAGGCTTGGCTTGAGGCAGCAGGCAGTCTATCAGGGGAACCATACTTGAAGCTTTTCCAGAACTTGAGCTTCATTGGCATAACCTTTAGGAACCTGAACTCACCTGTATCCTTGCCAGGAGTGGGCCTTGGATTACATACAATGAGAAGAGCTCTGACTTTCAAGTAAGACGACCCTGGTTCAGATCCTTCCTCTGATGCTTACTACCTGTGTGACCATGGATAAGTCACTTAACTATCCTGGACTTCAACTTCCTCATCTGTAAAAGGAGAGAGGTTGGACCAAATGGCCTCTGAGGTCCCTTCCAGCTCCAGACCCATGATCCTGTGACTCTCATGGAACAGGATTACTAGGTAGGGTCTTTAACATTTGGAGAAATGCTGCTGTGCAATGTTGCCCTCTGACTCTAGACCACCTGCTGAAACCCTGCCTTTGTATGGCAAACCATCTGAGTGGAAGTCCATTCATTCCACAAATATTTCCTAAGAAGTGTGTCAAGTGTCTGAGGCTGGATTTGAACTCAGGTCCTCCTCACTCCAGGGCTGGTACTCTACTCACTGTGCCCCCTAGCTGCCTCAGGGTTATATAGTTGTAAAATACATAGTTCCTGTTGTCTTGGAGCATACAATCTTGGGGGGGGGAGGAAGAAAAGATATACACTAATCATAAAATGTTTGCATTTTTAGGGTCATTAGAAGACCCCTATTTCTGCCCCATGATTTTACCTATGAGGAAGCTGAGGCCTAGAGGTGATTAGCTTCTATGGATAAGTAACTAGCACATTGATTCCTAGAAACCAGTAGATAGGCAGCCAGGTGATGCGGTGGATAGAGTGCTGGGCTGGCAATTAAGAAGAACTTGGTTCAGATCTGACTTTGGACACTTACTATCTGTGTGACAATTATCAAGTCACCTAACCTTGGCAAGTGAAGTAAATTGTAATAAGCCTGGAAAGGTAGAATGGAGCCAGCTTGATCATATGTTGTAAGCTAGAAGGGAAATTTGTAGATCACCTAGTTCAACCCCCTAGAGACCTTCAGAAGACTTGTAAACCTCCCCCCAAGCCTTGGGATTGATGGAAAAAAGGGTGAGCTCATACTCTTTCACATTAAATCTGAGTCACTTAGGTGACCTTCGAACAAGGGAGGACAGATAGAAATAAAGAGAATTTGCATGATGTCTTAACAGAGGAGAAAATTATGTGAGCTACACTCCTAGAAAGGGCTGCTGAGTCAGTAGAGGGGAGGGGTAGAGATGGAAAGATTCACAGAGATTATTTTGAGGCACAGGCCCCAGAACACCAGATGATTTTGTGCCTGGTACCAACCTGCTGGGCGGCCTGGGTAACAACTCCAGAACAACTACTATCAGAATAAATAATACCAAGCCACCTCCTCTCTCATACGTCTTCCAGATGGCTCTCCCCTTTAGCATACCTGTTAAAAATAACCTCCCTCCAAGAAAAGCAGTTAACATGCTCCACTAATTGCCTTTTTGGAATCAAATAAAACCAAGCCAGTTGCGTCAATAAGCTGCATGAAAACAACAGCCAACACCTGTTGCTCTGGACCTATGTGGTCTTCATCGTACTCAGAATTTGACAGAGCATTTGTACCTAGCATCATGAGGTATTTCTTGCAAAATGAGCATTATTCTTTAGTGAGGTGACTATTATGCTTGGCCTTTGCATTTTATTTTTCATCTTCACCAGCACGAGCTATCAAGAGAGCCAGCTTGGTCCATTGGAAAGAGAATTGGACTTGGCATCACACAGCTCAGCCTAAGTCTGACTCTGAGACCCAGCTGTGGGACCCTGGGCAATTCAGAACCTGAGCTTCCTATCTGTAAAATGAGAATTATAAGAGGGAATGTAGTACAGTCAAAAGAATATTGGACTTAAAATTGGGAGACCTCGGTTTGTGCTGTAGCTCTTCTGCCGATTAGCTTGATGACATTGGCCAGGTCACGTCACATTTCTGGGCCTCGTCTGTGAAATTGGGGAAGGGGACTAAATGATACTGAAGATGCCATCCAGCTTTGGCATTCAGTGAGTTCTCTGAGTACTGGCACTACCTGCTAAGATCATGACTGATTAATAAGATCTTAGCTGAAAAAGTCTTGAGAAATGCTCCTTTCTAGAGTCCTTGTGAAAATGGAAATGCCTTCAAAACTCAAAGGAAAGAAGCTAGAATGATGGAAGAATTGGTGTTGGGGCTGATAGATATTTTGGAACCCCCTCAAAAATCATACCATATCCACGCCTGCCTATTCCGCCTGTAGATAAAGTCTGACCTGCCTCACTGCCCCTAATCTCCAGTAGCTGTCTCCATATTTTAAAGAGTTCTCTTGATAGAGGTGTTAGATTTATTCTCTATATTATTAGGTGGAAGAACTAGACCAAAGGCTGAAAGTCACAGGGAAGCTATATGAAATATCAACATTGACCAATATTTTTAAAAACTATTTTAATTAAAAAATCAAAATTTAAATTTAAAAAAAGTTTCTAACCAAAAAAAAGTCCTAACTGTGGTAGAACTGGGGGAAGAAGTATAGCTTCTCTCCCTCATCCCCACCCAGAGAAAACTAGGTGGCACAGTAGATAGAGTGCTTTGCCTAGAATCATCAATACCTGATTTTAGCCTCAGACGCTATGTAACCCTGGACAAGTCACTTGACCTTTGCCTCCCCAAGTTTTCTTATCTGTAAAATGGAGATAGTAATAGCACCTACCTCCCAGGATTGTTCTAAGGACAAAATGAGATAAATTTGTAAAATACTTTGCAAAGCTTAAAGCACTATAGAGCTAATGACCAGCTATTAATATTAGATGTTTGGGGAAGTAGCCAAAATAATTTGACTAAGTCCACTCTGCCCCCTTGGGGATTCTTGTGTGTTAGATTGAGAAATGATTGGGTAAAAGAGTCGTCAGACCCCCACGGTATGCTGAGACAGGCAGGAGGCATACTGGCCTGGTTGTAGGAGAGAGAAAGAATCATGGGTTCACAGAATAAGAACTGGAAGGAACCTTAGAGGTTATTGAGTCCTACTTTTTCATTTTATATAGGAGAAAACTGAGTCATAGAACACGTGAGTGACTTGCCCAAGGGCATACAGCTAGTAAAAATCTGAGGCAGAATTTCAAATCAGCTCTTCCTGATGCCATGTCTACTACATCATCTACAATGCCATGTTACCTCTTCATGCCAACTGTAATCAATCACCATGAGCCAACATGAAATCAGGGAAAGAGATCTACTTGTGAAATACAAGGAAGGATGGATTGCCTTGTACCTAGGATGGGGAACTGAAAGAAAGCTCCAGACCTAGGGGCACCTGCGCTTTTAAAAGGTGATCCAGATCATTCCGGGCATCTGGAAACAGGGAACTGGCCCCATTAGAAGAGAAATGACCACCATCTGCATGGCGTTAGGAAGATGTGCAGGAAATGTGGGCTATAGACAGGGTGGAAAAAGAGCTGTGGAAGGGAATAACAACCAATGCCATCTTTGGGGAACTAAGAGTACTGTACAAGTAGCAACATGATACAGCAATGAGGTGCAGTGATTGATGACATATGGGGAAACTGCCACGACCACGAGTTGCAGATGGAACAATGTAGGAAGAACAGAGGAATAGTGTGGAGAGGGGAAGAGGGAGAAGGGAATAGCGGAGTGTTGAGATAGAAGAACTATCCCCGGTAGTTTACTGCTAGAATCTTACCCAGGAGAGTAATGTGATTGAGAACATACAGGCCCCTGGAAAGAGGATTATTTATTGGTGGGTATTATAATTTTCTGTGGGCTCTGACATGAATATTATTTATTACCTGTTCATATTTTGCACCTTTTGAACTCATGTGCTTATAGGGAAGGTTTTTGACTGCACATTGGGTAAGATGAGGTACTAGAGATCATGAACAACAAGTCAGAAAAGTGGGAATCTGTTCCCCAAAATGCACTTGGATCCTTTGTGTTAGGATACAGTCTCTAATAGGAAGGTTATAAAAGTCACTACCTATTAATAAGAGTTTTCAAAAATAGATAAGCTGCCTGATGAAGTAGGGACTGGAGGTATTCAAACAGGGATTGGCTGAACACTGGTCAGAGTTTGTGTTTCAGACTCACCTGAATGCCATCTAAGTTTCCTTCTACTTATGGGATTTCACAGTACAGCGACTTCTAATTCTCTAGCATCGTCTTCTCTCTGTGCCTGTGGATCCTTACTTCGTGTTCATATATCATATACTTTTAGACACACCTTGGGACAATAAGACTGGGGGAGAGGCAGAACATGGTTATGTTGCCCCACCCCCATCACCATTGATCACCATTGTCTCCCTTGTTTTGTCATTGGATTTTTTTTGAATTGCTTTTCTGAGAATCATTGAAAAAGTCAGTACCTCTAGCTCACCTAAGTTTTTTCTCCAGCATGAGTCATTGAACTGGTAAAAGATTTGTAAGCCATCAGGCCTATGAGCTTTTGTTGTCTCTGTTACCAAGGAATAAATTGCTAAGGAAGCAGGCAATTATTCTTCAAAGGGAATAGGCAGTGCTTGGCCAACTCTTTGAGTGAAGCCAGAAAGGAATTAGTTGGAGGTGGGTAGAACAAGTTACCCATTAGAACATTTTATTTGCCTCTCATAGTATTTCTCTAATTTTTCCAACCAACCCAAGAAGCCTGCCTACTCCTGCAGCAGGCAAATTCCAAATTATTAATTAAGATAAAATTAGCAATAACATTTTAGCAGTAGTTGCTTGGCCTGGGTTTATTATATACAGGTTACCTCAGAAATGAAAGTTTATGGAGAGGATACTGGATAGTATGAACATCTCCTTTCCCTAGGCCAAATTATTCGTCTCCCAGCTGGCTGTCTGCCTTTGCTTTACTCTTAGCCCAAACTGAAGGTGTTCCATAGCAAATAGCAAAGGGTAGAGCTGTGAAAGGTTAAAGGGGAACATTTCTACTTACTCCAGTGTAGGTATCCAATTAAGGCAACAAACTCTGAGATTTACTGCACCTACCCCTGTGCTTAGGCACTGCAATGAATAAAGGAGGCAATAGATTGAAATTGAATTGGATATTTTCTAAGTTCCTTCTAGATAGAGAATTCCATAGTTATAATATATAATAAATGATATATAACATTATAACATAACATAATATAATATAACAATATAACATAACATAACATCTTCTGATTCTTCAGCATCATTGTCCCTCCTTGGCCCTGGATCCTCAGTCCATGCTTTTCCATCAGAATCTCCTAGTCAGGGACATCTTGGGAAAATAAGGCTGGAAGTAGGGAAAGAGAACTATGATTCTGCCTCATGGCTTTCCCTTCACCGTTGAAGAATTTTTAACATATATGGATGAACATTTAGGAAACAACTACTGAAAACTAGGTGTGAGGAAGTTTTGTGGGGATTCTAATTTAGGATGGTAGGCTTGAGTTAGCAGCAAGAGCTAAGATTGCCCAGGCTGTATGGGACTGGGAAAGACAAAAAAAATGGTAGACTTGCTTTGATGGGGAGGAGAATGACATTGCAGTTTTAGGAGAAGGAGGATGGCATGACCAGAGGATTTTTCATGATGATTAGAATATTAAACGTAGATGGAATCTTAGAGATAATTTAGTCTGGCTCCTTTATTTTATAGATTAGCAAACCAAGGCCCAGAGAGCTAATTTTTCCAACAGTTACATGTAGTTCAGAGTCTGTTCCCTCATATGTGGTCCCCTAAGCTTTCCACAGGTTCAAAGCATACTTTGGGTCAATATTTATTATAAACTACTGTTCATAGACTCCTTCCAATATTTTCTTTTTGTTAGACCACACTAGAGGAAAAATTAACCTAAATCAATGACATTTAGTTAAAAGAATAGTTGGTGTTGTTATTCATCCTTTGTTTTCTAAAAGGATCAATGACATTAAGGGGTGATATCTTGGCTTGTGTTTGAATTGGATACAAGTGAGGCATGGCTGCTCAAAGTCATCAGCTTCACTCTGTCTTCCAGAGTTTTGGAAGTCCAGTGGCAAGACAAAAGTCAAGACTACTGGTGATGGTCTGGGATGCAGTGGTTGATCTTGGCATCTTTGATGTTTGACCATGCTCTGAGCACTCCACATACCTGCTTCAGCTGCCTTCATGGCTGTTAGAACAAATTGTTCTCACCCACCCATTCCACTGGGTTTTTCACATGCTTGGGGTAGACATCCCCCTAACTCACTGACAGCTTTGAGGCCTATCAGTTATCCTCAGCCTGGTTTATCCCATCTGTGAAAATGGCTTTACTAGGTAAGGTGTGGCTGCTGTGTATGCTATAGTTTCTTGGAGTCATAGGTGAGAATTGGTTAACAGGTAAATACCAAAGGTAGATGAGCAGCCTTAAAAAGAGCTCAAGGAAAAGTCTCTCTAGCCTAAAGTACATAGCTACAATGCCCTATAGATTCAGATACCACAGGAAGCTTGGGAACAAATAGCCAATTAAAGCCATGCTCATAGGGCTGCAACCTAGCTGAAGCAACTCTCTGTCTCTGAAAGATTTACTCTCCTTAAAGAGCTTCTGCCATCTTCTACTGGATTTTTTCCCCCACTGAACTTCCCTCTTCCGGTCCTCTCTGAAATTTCTATAGCCAATTATTAGTTCCTTCCTGAATTGCAGTTGCCAAAAGTGTTAATGCTTATTTTATATGAAGAGTTCACTGCCTGTTCCCCTCCAGGATATTTTAGCTCTTTTATGATTTAGACTCGCAGCTGCTGCACCCAGGCAGCACATAAAAAAGTCAGTCAGTTAAAACTGTTTTTTGAACTCATTTTGATTCCCCCAGCAGCAGCTCCTCAAACACGGTCTACTCTTTGAGTTGCCATGGTATATGCCTTTAAACTCCTTTACTAAGAGTCAAAAAGGTAGCACAGAACAGGCAAATATTGTTCTGCACTGCTAAAGATTGAACAAAATCTTCTCCTCATACACACAACTATTAGTGCAGAAATGGGCTTATAATCAAGGATCTTAATCTTCAGCTGTATGGGTACTCATGAGTTCTTGTGTTCCTGGGAAGAAAAACAGAGACGACTCATGGTGATACAGTTTTATTTTAAGGGTACACAGGATAATTCAGTAGCACCCTCAGGGAATGTAAAGGAAGCCATGGTTAGCAGCCTCTGCCTCTTGTTCTGGGGTTTGGTTTTTTTAACTAATAGAGAGATTTATTTCCCCATCAAGAAAGAAGGTAATTATGATCATGGCTTATATGTAAGGTAGAAACAGCCAGACATTGCTCAAGAATATCAGAATGAGGGAGAGATATTTCCTATCAACCTACATGGTCATAACATCCAAGGTCATATGACACAGTAGATAGGTAGTTTGGGGTTTATCTGACATGCCAGGGTCACAGTATTCCAGTCCTCATGTCAGAGAAGCCTATTAACTGGTCTGAATCAATTCTCATCCACTTTGTGAGCAATGTTCTCTTTTTCTTAATGTGGAATGCCTGTAATGAGTGACTCAAAGACAAAGGGGTATTAAAAAGCCCTGTTTCTGTAGGGAAGTTTCTGGGGGTGAGGGAGGAGGATGCCAGTGATGATCCATGGCACACCTCTTGTTTGTCAAATGAAAGACATTTAAGGGTACTGATACTCTTCAGGACTTCCCATCGAAATGACTGAAATGGTATCAGGACAAATCACATGTTAGGTCCTGAATGTCCAAGTAGAATGAATATACGGTTGCCTCACTATATATGACTCACTCTTCTTTGGTGCTAAGGAGTTTTATTCTTTTGGGTTGGGGGTTGGAAAGTTTTCTGCAAGTTTTTATGAATCAAGGCATCAAGATGTGCCAATCACTGGAAAAAGGGGGGGTATCTAAAATCAGGAGACGTCAAGAAAGACCCTGTTCTAATTCCTGAGGAAATGAAATCTATGTAGAGACCACCTAGGTGACAAAATGGAGATTGTGCAGATGTCATTTCAGTTCCAATAAGGTCAGGCTTTTACTCCCAAGTCAGTTGTCTTTCCATTATACAATGCTCCCTATTCATGTGAAGGAGTGTGAGGATGAGGGGAATTTTGATGCCCAATTTAATCATATCCATAAATGTTCATTCATATTACTTCTATTTCTAAATCATTATGAGTTAGAGATGTGTGGTGGGTTAAGGAATGTCTCTGTACTATAGAACAGAGATTGGGAACAACAGTGTCAAGGAGATACCTGAAAATCATTTGTCTAGCAAGAAAAGGCAGAAATGAAACCCAGACTTTCTGTCTGATTTTCCAGCCAGTGCTTATCATTTGGAACAATGATGCTTCTCTTATTATTACCAATATAAAGAACACATTATTTGACCTCACATGGAAGGCCAACCGTCATTTGACTAAGCTTCACCTATCCAGCCTTATCTCTCTGATATAATGCCCATCACATACTGCAGGGAAAACTCAAAAATTCTTTTGTTGAGGTGATAATGATGATCTTTTTTCTCCACCATCACTAGACTGTCTCCTGAGGACCTTAGATTCATTCTTGCTTGAACATCTTTGTCATTTTCTTTGGAAATTCATATTATCCATCATTAATGTCCAGCTCAAATTCTAACCCCTGTGAGAAACTTTCCCCATATCTCCAGCCCATAGTGCTTTCTCTCTTCTATGAATTTCTAAAGCTCTTATGATCTATTCCCTCTCACTTGGTACTATTAGCATCATTGATTTACATATAGAGAGAAGATTAAAGATACCTAATGCAAATTTCTTATTTTATAGATGAGGACACTGAGCCGCAGAGATGGGACACGAATGACTAGCAAGCGGTAGAGCTGGGATTTGAACCTATATTGTCTGACTCCAAATTCATTGTTTTTTTTTCCTCTCTGCACCATGCTAATCACATACAAGTCTTGTGTCAGAAGCTCTTTACTGAAACCAAAGATCTGGGTGCACTTTGGGAGATTCCTCCCTTCTCTGGCTTATTCCTTCCACCCAGATGCAATAGAAGCTTCAGTATCTGACACTTTCCCAGGCCCTAAGGATAGTCACTGGCTCCCCTTACATGTACAAGGGCTTACTAGGCTGTTTTACTTATAAATTAATAGAAACAGATATGACTGGCATCCGACTGCAGGGAAAGTGATAGTAACTCACAATGTTCATACCTTCTCTCAGAGGCTTATGCCCATATGTCCCCCAAGTATCTCTTCTTTACCAAGAGTTAGAGGGAGGTTCTTTCCAAGAGTGGTTACGGATTCCTCTTTTACAATGAAGTTTCCCTCTGGAGCTTCTCTGTGAAGAGTTGCTTGTTTACATTCTCATTTACCACCACACTCAGCAAGGACCACAGGTAGCTGTTCTCTCATGCTAGCCTCTACACCTTAGGCACAGTTCGTTTTGACCCCATCTGTTATCATCTTGTAGCTCCTAGAAAGAAGTCATTTTATTGCCACCCGCATTCAACATCTATAGTTCTGCTATACTTTTCTCCAACAGATGGCACTTGTTCACTTTTCCAGGGGACTAGTATTTTGTTTGTTTGTTTGTTTTAACAACTGGCCAATGTGGAAAAAGCTTCTGGGTGGGTTCCTAGTTAAAAATAACAAAACAAAACAACACATCCCAACTACTCCTTAGCCTTCTTTTATACACGTCTTTCTTCCTTTACATCAGGTCTTGCACGCTAGAATTTGCTGATGTGCTGTAGGTACCCTATCACAAGCAAGTCACTGGTTCTAACCTCCTATTGGCTTCCATATTGCTGTCTGATTCTTTTATTCCCCAGCTTCTGAGTGGTCTATGTTTTGATCAGGTATCTACTGAGTCCAGGGACCTGGCTTTTGATCACTGTTTCTGTAAGTTTGCCTTTGCATCTGCCTTCTCCAGAGGAAGCTGTGCTGGCTTATTTGTTACCCAAGACTGCCTACTCAAATACCCAGGAAAAGGTGGAGACAGAACAAATTTCTCCTGATGTGCTAGTGAGAGAGATCTGTAGTCATTAGTATACATATATTCTCATTCTTAGTTACTTACATGTGAAACTATAAGCTTATCTAGAACCAAATCCCAGGCAATGAGGCTTCCAAAGTTTGGGCAGCTAAGAATAATGATGTGCCCTTGTATGGATTTCAAATCCACCATGAAGCATTTCTGCCAGCAGCATGAAAATTATTTTGTGCTTATCCACCTAATAAAAATGTGAAAACTAAATCTATATAGAGGTCCAGAGTTAGTCATCAGACGTAGCCTCTTGCCCTTAGCACTTACAGCAATTAACAACAAAGCCATGCATTTGGCATTGGTGGGTAGAGCTAACTTTCTGGAAAATCTAATTAAACCTTGACGTCAGTGAGAGTGGCCATGGACATATTGGAAAAAGAGACCTTGGTGATACTGAAAATGCCTCGAATCCTCTGATAAATGAGGGATGTGGTCCACAGGAAATAGTTGGTTTACAGAGTTGAATCCATATTTTGTCTTGTGGCTTCTCTGTAGAGGAAAGAACCCTAGACTAGGAGTCAGGAGGTTTGCATTCATCTAGGGTCATTTAGCAATTGACCAGGTGACTCTAGACATACCACTTAACTACTCTCTCCTTCAGCTTTCCCATCTAACAGATGAAGATAAAAATAGCTGCCCTACCTAAGAGAATTGTTTGTGAGATTCAGATGTGAAGAGGAATATGAAATTACTTGAAAATTTTAAAGCACTCTATAAATAAAAGGTATTATGATTATCACGGAAAGTCAAAACAACTTGATGAAAAATGGAAAATTCAACCAATCATCCAGATGTTCCTGGATTTAGTAGCTACTTAGCAGGAAAAGAATAATGGAGTTGGAGTCAAGAAAGATCTGGTTTTAAATCTCTGACACATACTAGCTGCATGACCATGAACAAGCCACTTAAATTCTCTGGAACCTCAGTTTCCTTATTTATAAAATGGGCATAATAACAAAATAGGCAAATCACTTAATCACTGCCTGTTTCAGTTTCCTCATCTGTAAAATGGGGATGATAATAGTACCTACCTCCAAGTATCATTTTGAGGATAAAATGAGATAATATTTGTAAAGCACTTTATGAACCTTAAAGTGTTTTATAAATTCTAGTTATTATTATTATTATTATTATTGTCATCGTTAAAGGATCACAGATCTGAAGTTCAAATGCGATAATGAATATCGCTGATTTTTTATAGAGTTTAAAGTGCAACATAAATGTCATGTGCTATGGCTATATAATCCTGATGTAGACAAAAATCAGATAACTAAAACAGCATTTTAATCTTTTCTCTAGGCATCTCAGTTTGCTGAGTCACTGGGAATCAAGAAGGGATAGAAAAACCACTTAACTTTTGGACTTTTTCAAAGAAAGGACTATGCAGGGAATGGGGAACTCATCAACTGATTCTGAGAACATGGGACTTTTGTCTTAGAGGTGGTGGGTCATAGTGGAAAGAGCATCACACTTGAAGTTAATCTAGTCCAATAATCCAATAAACATTTAGGGAGTACCCACTATGTATTAGGCACTGGAGATACAATTAATAAAAAGAAAGATAGTCTCTACCCTCAAGGAATTTACAATTGAAAGGAGACAACACATAAAATAAGAGAGGAAAGTGGAGTTGGGTAGGGGAATGGGTCGCCAGGGGGTACCTGGAACATATCCCTGGCAGAGAGGCATCTTGTTCCATAGTGTTGAAACTGGGGAGGGCAGCAGATGCTACATGGAGTGAGCTGAGCCCAGTTTCTGCCCTCTTTAAAGGAAGGCTTTTGGAGGAGTTTGGTAATCTATCCTCCAGCCTTCCAATCAGAGAGGAGAGGAGGCTGAGGAGATAGTATGAATCAAGGCTTGAGTTAGCAGCAGGGTGATGAAATTAGAGGTGATGAACTTAACTTGGGAAGGGCATCTTGTTCCATGGAGTTGAAAACAGGCAGGGTGGCGGATGCAAGATACAGTGAAAAGACCTTATTCAAGTTCTAACTACAAATTGCTATTTGTGAAGTGTTGGGCATGTCATTTAATCTATAAATATAGTTTTCTCATTTGTATAATATGGATGTAGTGGTCAGAGCTGACTTTAGCAGAGGATCTGGATTCAAATCCTGGCTCAGTTACTTGGTACCTATACAGTTTTGGGCAAGTCATTGAGCTTTTCTACCATAGGATGAGTCATGGTTCTTTCTTTATTATTCTGGAATAACTTGAAGAGAGGTTGTACTGTCCAAATTCATCAGTTACTACTGAGTACTTATCATATGCCCAGGCCTATGCTGGGTGCTGTGGGAGATACCAGAGAAAAAGGAAATATCACCATTCATGTAGAGGACCTTAAAATCTAGGTAAGGAGACAAGACTATGTATATATGAGATCAATATTAGGGGAATACATAATAGAGAAGATAGGACTTTAGCTTGTCTCTAATGGGTTATTAACCTTTATTGTATCATAGAATCCTTTGTCACATTTTGATGAAACCTATGGACTCTTCAGAATAATGTTTTCATATGCACAAGATAAAATAAACATGATTTTGAAAGAAACTAATTCTACATATAGAGAAGAATGGAGAACAGCATGAACAAAGGTGCAGAGATGAGGATGATCTTGGTATGTTGGGTGGATAGTAAAAAGACCAGCCAAGTTAGAATGAAGGTAATAAATCCAATAAATTTGAGAAATTGTGGCAGAAACACTTGGGAAGTAAAGAAACTTGGTCTGCATTTACCCCACCTCAAAACAGCAACCTGAAAACTGGGGACTAAAATATTCAATGGTGTAACTTGTGAATACCTAGATAGATAGATAGACAGACAGATGGATGGACAGATAAATAGATAGATAGGTAGGTAGGTAGATAGATAGATAGATAGATGGATGGATGAATGGATGGAAAAGGGAGAAGATAATCTCAGAGGAAAAGCTGCTAGCAGCTGAGGGAACTGGGAAAAGCCTCTAGTAGAAACTGAGTGGAGGGTCAGCTAGGTGGTGCAGTGGATGAAGCACAGACCCTGGAGTCAGGAGGACCTGAGTTCAAATCCAGTCTCAGACACTTGATACTTATTACTAGCTGTGTGACCCTGAACAAGTCACTTAACCTCAGCTGCCTCACGCATGCCCCCCCCCCAAAGAAAGAAACAGTGGAAAGGTAGGATTTGAATGGGATCTTGAAGGAAGCTGGAGAAACTAAGAGGTGGTGAGGAGAGAGAGCATTCCAGGTGAGGGGGCCCAGCCAGTACAAAGACACAGAGACAGGAGAAAATACATCACCTGTGAAGGACAGTGAGAATACAGTGTGACGAGAGGAAACAGTAAATCCTAAGACTGGAAAGATAGGAAGGACCAGATTGTGAAGAGCTTTAAATGACAAACCAAAGCAGCACTCATTGAATGGCCTTAATTTATTTCCTGAAATATGAGGCAAAGTTCTCAACAGACAGTGTGAGAACAAGTGTGCCATGAGAAGCATGAGGAGAGAGAAGAAGGTTTGCAACAGCTGCTGCGGAAAGTGGGATACTGAATTGATTAGGGAGGAGTAAAATGATTGCCTCACTGCCCTTGAGAGCAGAGTTGAGATTAGATAATATATGTAGCATACCCAGACAGCACAGTTTTTTTTTTATTTTTTTGTCAGCTCTGTTCAGCAGCACATGAATAGGAGCGAAGGAGGTAAATGGTGGGAGTAACTCTAGTTGGGATTAAGGCATGAAAGGACAAGGGGGCAAGGAATTAGGGCATAGAAGATAGCATACAGTTGCATTGGTTCACCAACCGGTCAAGCTAGGGAGAGGAGGAGAGTATAGCCAATGCATTGGTGAAGGCCTGGGAAAGAGCTGAGTGACGGAAGGAACAGTGGTAAAAATGAGGATGATCAAAGTTAGAGGTTGTAAGGAATAGGGTAAAATGGAATGACAAAAATGATTAGAGAAGAAAATTTCAGAGGTTATATACATGTAAGTAGATCCTTGCTGATGATGGAAAGATTGAGAGTAGAAGCTTCTATATATGTATCTGAGATGGAATAAAGGAGTTGGTCATAAGGAATAAGTAGGTTGAGGAACTGGGAAGTTAGTTTTTTTTTTTTTCAGAACATCAAAACGTAAGTTAAAATCACTTAGTATGAGGGCAGAAGTTGTGACGTAGAGAAAAATTATGAGCCAGGCACTTAACTCCTTGAGGAAGGAGAGAGAATGTTCTAAAGGGTGGATAGATAATGGCTACCAATATTGTCCAGTACTAATTGGATGATAAATGTGGGTAGCTTGAACCTTGAGGAGAAGAGATTGCTGAGTGATGTGGTAGATGTAGTCAGGAAGTGGCAAAAGGGAGTAAGGAAAATTCTGAATCCCTTACTGTGAGTCAGGAGGTAGAGGAAATGATAAAAATATATATGGCCAGTACAATGGAGAGGCTAAGTAGTGCAGTGGATGGACCACTGAATTTGGAATCAGGTAGACTCATTTTCATGAGTTCAAATCCTGTCCCAGAAACTCACTAGCTGTGTGACCCTGGGCAAGTCACATAACTCTGTTTACTTCAGTTCCTCATTTGTAAAATGAACTGGAGGAGGAAATGGCAAACCACTCCAGTATCTTTGCCAAGAAAATTCCCAAATGGGAGTCAGACATGACTGAACAACAACAAAAACCATGGGAAGGGAAGCAGTGACTTGAGTAGGAAGTTAGATCTCACTGAGTGCCAGAAAATAGAAAGAGTAAAAAAGGAAGAGACCAAAGATGAAAGGAAGTTTGTTAATTTTGGAGCATACATTGCAGAGAGAGAGAACTGTGGAAGTTGCAGGAAGGACATTGGGAGGGCAGGACTGAGGAGAATGAGAATGAGGGAATGGGCAGTTGGGGATGTAGAATGGGACTTGTACATTGGTAGCTAGGGATTCAGGATCCTCGGGACAGGGAGAGTATAAGGGGATGGAATATGCCAATAATTGAAAGATGAGTATAGGCAAGATATCAGTGGTTGGAGAAAGGTCTAGGGAGGGGAGGCAGACAAATAAACTGTTCAAAGTCTGCCCTTGAAGGCTCAGTTGGAAAAGTCCCTGGGGCTAAGATGGATCTTGTCTCAGAGCATTCTATGTGGAAAAATCACATAGCTAGTAAATAGTATTGTTGTTAAGTCATTTCAGTTGTGTCCAACTCTCTGTTACTCTACTTGGGCTTTTTTTTTGGCAAAGATACTGCAGTGGTTTGCCACTTCCCTCTGCAGCTCATTTTACAGATGAGGAACTAAGGCCAACAGGGTTAAGTGACTCACCCAGGATCACACAGCTAGTAAGTGTCTGAGGCCAGATTTGAACTCAGGGAGATGAGTTTCCCGAATCCAAGCTCAACGCTCCAACCACTGTGCCACCTAGCTGCATTTGAAGAAAAGTCCCATCTTAACTTCAAGTCCCATACTCTCCCTGTGGTTTAGTATGGGAACAAAACACATAGAAATAATTAAAATACAAATATAGAAAAGCAAGTCATTCATCCATTTTCATTTATATTCAAAGAATTGCTGTATAGTGAACTAAGACCATATACATAGTTTCTACCTCTCTTCCCCGTCATTGACTTCTATGAATTACCTTAATTCTTCTCATGACATATGTGTTGCTGTCTGTGTTATCTGGACAGTGCCTATGTGAACTCAGCAAAGGGCCTCCATCCTGCTTCAAAATCTTTTCCCCATAAGCCTTTGCCATGCCTGAAATTCAATCATTCAGGATCCATTCCTTTTGTATTAAGTTGTTTCCCATAGTCCCTTGTAAAATTAAAATATTCTTGGAGGAACAACCCATTAATATTTTAGCAGAGATTTGTTCAAAATTGTTTTCTTGGTTCTGAAATATTTCTACAAGGTTTGAGAGTATAGTGTGTATATATATATATAAGGGTATATATATACTATATATATGTATGTGTGTGTGTGTATATATATATATATATATATATATATATGTATATATATGTATACTATTGCTTAAGGAGAGTAAGCCTAGTTGAGACAACATAGTGGGACTCTTGGAGAAGGGGTGGGGTGGACAAGGAGAAAGAAGAGGCGACACTTTGGGCAAGTTACTTTACCCTCAGGGTCTTAGTGACTTTATCTTTGAAATAAGAGGCTAAAGTTGTCTAAGGTTCTTTTAAGTTCTGACATTTTTATGGGTCTAAGATTCTATCAGGGGGGAAGAGGGATAAGAGATAATGAAAATAATTGCTTCTTCTCCACAATTTTATCCAGGATGAGCCCTATTTGGTATTGCGTGGATGCCTGGCTCTTATGTCAAGTACATAATACTTTACTTGAAAAGCTATTGCACATAAAGGGTGAGACCATAAACAAATTAGAGCAGCAAGGAAGAAGTTCCCTTTTGGATCTATGGAGAGGGTGAGGATTCATGACCAAAGGTGGTGTAGAGAAGATTACAGAAGGTAAAATGGACATTTTTAGATTGTGTGATATTTTTTAAATGACAAGATATGGCAACTATTTGGAAAACCAGGGTAATAGACAATGAATACTCAAGAATGACACCAAGGGTGTGAACCTGGATGACCAGAAAATGGCACTAATCTCAGTGGAAATACGGAAGATTGGGGAGGGGACTTCTGGGAGCCAACATGGCATAATAAGCAGTAAATTGCTGTAATTCTCCCATATTCACCTCCAAGCAACTATAAAATAGTTACCCCCAAACAAATCCTAGAACAGCAGAAGCAGCAAAAAGATGGGGTGAAACAGTCTTTCAGCCCAAGTAACGTGGAAGATTGGCAAAAAAGGTCTGTCTCAGGTTAAAGGGGAATGCAGTCCAGAACAGGAAGCATCCCAGCAAGCAAGCAGCAAGCCCTACCTCAGCAAACCAGCAGGAGATCCTGAGCCTCAGTGCAGTGGAGCAGGCAAATGCCAACACCAAGATCCCCCGTGTGCATCACCATAGGCAGAGGAATGAGCAGATTCCAAGGACTGCCACATGCTTCAGTGGTAGCCCCAGCCAAACAGGCAGCTGCCAGAGGCCAGACCACCATGTGCTTCAGTGTAGCCTTGAGGAAACATAGATTGTAGAAACACCCCACCAGCCCCAGTACACAGCAGACATCAGCATTAGGACCCTGACTCAGCACCAGGTAACCTACCGGACCCCTATGGCCACCAGTAGCACCAGTCACACCCATGCCACCTCTGCAGTGCAGAACCAGACATGAGCATCCCCTGGGGAACTCAGTGCAACATCAGTGCAGCACCAGGTAAACAGCCAGGGCCTGCAGCCCCTGGCACAAGAAGCCTGAGACAATGCCCCTTCCACCCAGAGCAGAACTCAAAATTTTAAAAAATGTAAAAGGCCAAAAAAAGATGAGCAAAAAACAACAACAACAAAAAAAAGAATCTGACAATACAAAGTTATTGTGGTGACAGGGAAGATCAAGAGGCAAACTCAGAAGAGAGCAACAATGTCAAAGCACTTATGGGCAAAACCCCAAAGAAAAATGGGAAGTGGTCTCAAGTCTAGAAGTAACTCATGAAAGAGCTCATAAAGGAGCTCATAAAAATCACATGAGAGGTAGAAGAAAAATTGAGAAAAGAAAGTGATGCAAGAGAATTATGAAAAAAGAGTCAACAGAACTTTTTCTTGGAAAAAGAAACCAACTGCTGAAAAAATAGAATTGGCCAAATGGAAAAGGAAATGTAAAAACTAACCAACTCCTTAAAAGTTAGAATTGGTCCAAGGCAAAATATGGATTTTCAATAAAATAGAGGACTTTTAAGCTTTCTCAGTGAAAAGAGTAGAGCTGAATAGAAAATTTGACTTTCAAACACAAGAATCAAGAGAAGCATGAAAAGGTAAACAAGAAAGAGAAATCATAAGGGACTTACTAAAGTTGAACTGTTTTGTTTACATTCCTACATAGAAAGATGATGTGTATGATTCATGAGACCTCAATATCAAGTGTGCGTATACATATATACACATATGTGTGTGTCCATGTATATATATGTGTAGGTATGTATACACACACACACACACACACACACACAAAGAACACAGGGTGAGTTGAATATGAAGGGATGATATCTTAAAAAAATCAGTTTAAGGGATAAGAGAGGAATATATTGAGAGAGGGAGAAAGGGAGAGATAGAATGGGGTAAATTATCTCACATAAAAGTGGCAAGAAAAACTGGTTCTGTAGGAAGGGAAGAGGGGGCAGGTGAGGGGGAATGAGTAAATCTTGCTCTCATTGGATTTGACCTGAGGAGGGAATACCATACACACTCAATGGGACATCTTACCCCACAGGAAAGAAGGAGGAAGAAGATAAAAAAGGGGAGATGATAGAAGGGAGGGCAGACGGGGGGAGGAGGTAATAAAAAACAAACATTTTTGAAAGGGGACAGGGTCAAGGGAGAAAATTCAATAAAGGGGGATAGGTTAGGAAGGAGCAAAACATAGTTAATCTTTCACAACATGAGTATTGTGGAAGGGTTTTACATAATGATAGGCATGTGGCCTATGTTGAATTGCTTGCCTTCTAGGGAGGGTGGGTGGGGAGGGAAGAGGGGAGAGAATTTGGAACTCAAAGTTTTAAAAACAGACGTTCAAAAACAACAACAACAACAAAAAGTTTTTTTCATTCAACTAGGAAATAAGATATACAGGCAATGGGGAATAGAAATTTATCTTGCCCTACAAGAGAAGAAGGGAAAGGGGGATGGGAGGGGAGTGGGATGACAGATGGGAGGGCTGACTGGGGAATGGGGCAACCAGAATATACGCCATCTTGGAGTGGGGGGATGGTAGGAAAGGGGAAAAATTTGTAATTCAAACTTTTGTGAAAATCAATGCTGAAAACTAAATATATTAAATAAATTTTTAAAAAAAGTTAGACTTGGACAAGTGGAAGCTGTTGACTCTATGAGACATCAAGAATCAATCAAACAAATTCAAAATAATGAAAAAATAGAAGAAAATGTAAAATATCTCACCGGAAAAACAACTGACCTGGAAAACAGATCTAAGAGAGACAATGTCAGAATCTTTGGACCTGAAAGCCATAATCAAAAGGAGGACATGGACAGCATATTTCAAGAAATTATCAAGGAAAAGTGACCTGATATCCTGGAACCAGAGGGCAAAATAGGTATTGAAAGAATCCACCAATCACCTTAGGGAAGATATCTCACAATAAAACTTTCAAGGAACATTATAGCCAAGTAACATCAGGTCAAGGAAAAAATACTCCAAGTGACCAGAAGAAGCAATTCAAATATCAGAGAGCCATAATCAGGATTACACAGGGCCTAGCAGCTACAACATTAAAGGAATGGAGGTCATGCAACATGATATTCTGGAAGGCAAAAGAGCTAGAACTATAACCAAGAATCACCTACCCAGTGAAATTAAGCATAATACTTCAAGGGAAAAAATCATTCAATGAAATATAAGGTTTTCAAACTTTCATAAGGAGAACAGAATTGAACAAAAATTTTGATCTCCAATATCAAAACCCAAAAGAAGCCTAAAAAAAGAAAAGAAAACATAAGAGATTCAATGGAGCTGAACCGTTTACATCCCTGCGTGGGAAGATGATACAGGTAATTCTTAAAAATTGTACCACTAATATATAGCATAGCTAGAAGGAATATATGTAGACAGAGGGCACTGGTATAAATTGAATTTTAGGGAATGACATAAAAATTATTAAGGGATAGGAAAGAGGAGTACACTGGGTGCAGAAGGAAGGGAGAAGTAGAATGGGTAAATTATTTCATATGAAGAGTTGCACAAAACCTATTACAATGGATGGAACGATAGGAGGGTGGGTGATGGACATCATTTGAACCTTATTCATTTCAGTATTGGTTCAAAGAGGGAATCATACACACAATCAGTTGGATATAGAAATCTATCTTACCTGACAGGAAAATAGGAGGGGAGGAGATAAACTAAAGATAGGGGGTGGCTGACAGAATAGAGGGCAGACTGGGGGAGGCAGTAGCAGAAGTGGAGGAAGAAAAAAGGTGAAAGGAGAGAAATGACAAAGAGAAGGAAAAATAGGATGGAGGGAAATACACAGTTAGTAATCATAACTGTGAATGTGAATGGGGTGAACTCTCCCACAAAATAGAAGCGGATAGCAGAGTGGATCAAAAACCAGAATTGTACAATATTTGGTTCACAAGAAACACACTTGAAGCAGAGAGATACACACAGAGTAAAGGTAAGGAGCTGGAGCCGCATCTATTACACTTCAGCTGATGTTAAAAAAAAAGCAAGGGTAGCAATCCTGGTCTCAGGCAAAGTAAAAGCAAAAATAGACCTAAATAAAAGAGATAAAGAAGGAAACTACATCTTGCTAAAAGGTACCATAGATAATGAAGTAATATCAATATGAAACATATATTCATCAAGTGGTATACCTCCAAATTCTTGAAGAACTTAAGTGAGTTATAGGTTCATGACCAAACAAAAGACAGAGAGCATTATAAAATATAAAATAGATAATTTTGATTATATTAAATTAAAAAGGTTTTGCACAAACAAAACCAATGCAACCAAGATTAGAAGGAAAGCAGAAAGCTAGATAACAAGTCTCTGATAAAGGCCTCATTTTTCAAATATATGGAGAATTGCGTCAAATTTATAAGAATACAAGCCATTTTCCAATTGATAAATGGTCGAAGGATATGAACAGGCAGTTTTCAGATACAGGAATCAAAGCTATCTATAGGCATATGAAAAAGTGCTCTAAATCACGTTTGATTAGAGAAATGCAAATTAAAAAAACTCTGAGGTACCACCTCATACCTATTCAATTCACTAATATGACAAAAAGGAAAATGATAAATGTTGGAGAGGATGTGGGAAATTTGGGACACTAATATACTGTTGGTGGAATTGTAAACTGACCCAAACATTCTGGAGAGCAAATTGGGACTATTCCCAAAGGGCAACCAAACTGTGCATACCCTTTGATCCAGCAATACCACTACTAGGTCTGTATCCCAAAGAGATCATAAAAAGGGGAAAAGACAGCTGTTTTCATGGTAGCAAAATACTGGAAACTGAGGCAATGCCCATCAATTGGGGAATGGTTGAAGAAGTTGTGGCATATAAATGTAATGGAATACTATTTTACAATAAGAAATGATGAACAGGCAAATTTCAGAAAAATCTGGAAGGATTTGCACAAACTTGTACAAAGCAAAATGAGTAGAACCAGGAAAACATCGTACAGAGTATCAGCAACATTGTGTGATGATCTTTACAGGAATGACTCAGTTCTTCTCAGCAACACAACGATCCAGGAGAAGTACAAAGGACTCATGAAGCAAAATACTGCCCGTATCTAGACAAGTGATGGACTCTGAATGCAGATTGTGCCATACTTTTTCACTTACTTTATTCTTTTTCTTGTTTTTTTCCCTTTTTGATCTGTTTCTTCTTTCACAACTGTGACTAATGTGGAATAATGTTTCACATGATATCACATGCATAACCTATATCAAATTGCCTACCATTTTAGAAAGAGGACAGGAAAGGGGTGGAGGGAAAGAAGGGAGGGAGGGAGAAAAATTTGGAACTCAAAATCTTTTAAAAATGAATGCTAAAATTTATTTTGACATATAATTCGGAAAATTAAATACTATTAATAAAAACTGGAAAAAAGATTAATGAACTGGAAAACTCTCATACCAAATACAAACCAAAACTAATTGAAGAAAAGGAAATAGGGAATGTTGGAGGAAGAGTAAATTTGGGGGAAAAGATAATGAGTGGTCAAAGATGACTCCGAGCATCTCTTTTTATCAGGAGCATGTGGGAATAAGTAGATATTGGGAGGGGTATTGGAGAGTGCTCTGACAAGCATATTTGAATGGCCAGTGCAGATTTGAGACAACCGGAACAATGTGAATATGGTGAAACTATAACAAATTGCCAGAGAAAAAGAACCTTTGAAATTAGCTGAAGTTACTATTTTTATGTATTCCAACAAAGTAGAACTTTTTGGGATGCATGACCCAGCTCCAGGAGTTCTTCAAATGCCATCTCTCCTTAGGGACAGCATTTTTCATTCTCTATATCCAGAATTGCATGGTGTACATCAGATAGATGTATCACTACTCTTCTCCTGCTCTCAGCTCCTTAAATATCTTCTACACTGACACCTCCAAATTCATCTAGAACAGGAGTTCATAACCTGGGGTCCATAGATCCCCACAAAGTCCATGGATAGATTTCAGGAAGTCAGGAAACTTGGATGGCAAAAATTCCTTTTTTATATTTTCACTAACCTCTAAATGAAACTTAGCATTTTCTTCATTCATTCGAAAAATAAGATTCTTAGAAGGAGTCCATAGGCTTCACTAGTTTGTCAAAAGAATTCATGACACACAAAAGATTAAAGATCCATGGTTCAGGAGATCTTAGTCTTAAGTAGCTGAAAGATAGGAAAAAAAGTCTTCAAGCCCTGTTTCTAAGTTAAATGTTTAAAACTAAGTGCAAGCCATTGTTCTATCTCTAGTAGTCAAGTGGTATGTGTGGTCATTAGAAAAACAAGTCTGGAGACTTGTTTTGGTTCCAGCTCTGTCACTGGTATACTGTGACCTTGGGCTTCACTTTCTTTATCTTTCAAATAGGGATAATAATATCTGCCCTGCTTACCTCACAAAAATGTACAAAACAACAAATCTAGAATCTATCAATAAATTAGTGTGCATTCATTCAGCATCCACTATGTGGCAGGTACATAACCTGGAGTTGTAGAGGGAAGAAAATACATGAGGGAGTGTTAGCCACAAAAGAGAATTTTGGTCTAGGCAATCAGGAATCATGAGTAAAGACATAGAATAGAGTGCCATTTCCAGTAAAATAATGGTTTGGTTCAGGGGTGGGGAACCTGCAGCCTCGAAGCCACATGTGGCCCTTTGACAGAAGCCAGACTTCACAGAACAAATCACCTTAATCAAGGATTTGTTCTGTAAAACTTGGACTCAGTCAAAATGCCAGACCCGAGGACCTGGAAGGCCACATGTGGCCCTGAAGATGCTGGTTCTCTACCCCTGGACTTTGGTTGATTCGATTACTGTTCTCAGAGTATAAATAAGAGGTGGAAAGTGTGTGTGTGTGTGTGTGTGTGTGTGTGTGTGTGTAGGAGAGGCAAGATAGGCCATGAGAGTAGACATGGTTCTTATGGTGGATGGCTCGAAGGGATGTGAAGAATAGTCTGTGGCTAGCTAAATATAGTGGGTTAAGGTCAATTTCTGTTCACCCATCAATCCATATGGCTTAGCCTCAGGGTAAAGGCCCAAAGTTGTGTAATAAAATCATTTGAATGTTACGGTTACAAAGGACCTTGTAACTTATGTGAGTATTTTAATAAATCAAAAAGGGGCTATACAAAAATAAGATATAATTATTTATTACTCTGTCTGTTATTTCATTGGTTTGTTGTTGTTGTTGTTGAGTCACTTCAGTTGTGTCTAACTCTTTGTGACCCCATTTGGGGTTTTCTTGGAAGAGATACTAGAATGGCTTGCCATTTTCTTCTCAAATTCATTTCACAGATGAGGAACTGAGGCAAACATGGTTAAGTAATTTGCCCAGGGTTACACAGCCAGTAAGTGTTCTTGGCTGGATTTGAACTCATGAAGATGACTCTTCCTGATTCCAAGCCCAGTGTTCTATCCATCTAGCTGCCCTTTTCATTGGTTTAGGGAACTTCTGATGAGGAACTTCATTTTCTAAAGGAGAGGAGTACCTTCTTTGTAATTTCTGATCTTAGAGAGTTGCCTGTGTGAACTGAGAGGTTAACAGATTTACCCAGGGTTACACAGACAATTGGTATTAGAAGGGTCCTTGAACCCAAATCTTCATGACTCTAAGGCCAGTTTGGGGGTCATCCATACCATGTGTGGTAGGGAGAAACATTTGTCTCAAGTGGGCTGGGCTAGTTTTCCTTAAAGGGACAGGGAAACTATCTAGGGAATATGGTCTCTTGGTCATCTAGGACATAACAACTCAACTTATGAGAAATTCATACTCCTCAGGCTTGAAGGAATTCCCAATATCCTTTAAGTCAACACATCTTTCTGACCAGAGCTTGTCACTGTGACAATTATAGAGGCAGAGGAGAGCTGTGTACATCCAAATTAGTTCTGTATCCTTATTGAATCTTTTTTATTGTTCAATAAACATATTTTATTTGCTGTTGTGTTGTTCAGAAGTGTTTTTGGGTTCAAGTGCCAAGCCTAAACCCTGAACTGAGCTGAGTTGGGCCTGGACTGGTATACTAGTGTACTCTATTTTTCAAAATGTTCCAGATAAAATTTCTTATACTATTTTGTATTGTTCCTCCATGATAGAAGAATAATAATGGAGGGGATGTAGTGCCAAGCTTGGTTCAAAACCACCTCTGGCATTTCCTAACTTTGAGACCCTAGCTTGGTCAGTTAACCTTTATGCATCTCAAACAACTTCCAAGGGCTGATTTGTTATGTCACAAAAGGGACAATCTGCTGCTGCTAGAGAATTGCCACTTCTGAGAGTTCCCTAGGCTAACAAAGTCACAGCTCCCTGAAGAACAGCATTCTTTCACTAGAGTCCTACTTATATGCTTCACCATATCATGAAGGTCTCACTGAGTTTTCAAAAGCCATGCCATTAGCGTGTAAGCCTTGGAAGATCCCATCAAGATGGAGAGGTTTCAAGTTCAAGATAGGTTTTAGCCCCCTCTATGTTTTTTAATGAAAACTTTGGACAAGTTTAGTTTAGTTTGGCTAGTTCATAGCCAAAAGTTGGCCATCAAGTGACGTGGGTTGTTTTTTTTTGTTTGTTTTTTGGGTTTTTTTGTTTTGTTTTGTGAGAGTAACTCAGGAAGACTCTCTTGAGGTCTGGTGACTTTGCAATCTGTACTGATGGAAAGAGTACCCACACTGATGAAATAACAGGCCCTTGAAATGCTAAGAATAGCAGACATTCATATTGCCCTTTAAGGTTTGCAAACCACTTTACATACATTATCTCATTTGATTATATCATTTTTATCCTTGAAGTAAGTGAAGTATTATTAGGGTCATTGTCAATCAAAATAATGATGTTACTGCTAACAAGAGGCTCATAGAGTTAGAGCTGGAAGGGACTAATCAGAGGTTATTTAGTCCAATCTCTTCATTTTAAAGAAGAGGAAACTGAGGCATAGAGGAAGTTAAGTGACTTGCCTAAGATCACACACGTAATATGCATCAGAGACAGGATTTGAACCTAGGTCCTTTAACTCTGTAGTTAGCATGCTACCTCTTATATTATGGTAAATTCTTTTCTGCCAGGAATATATAAGAAGCTAGAACCACCTTCAGTGATCTGTCCACAAGAATTGCTCATTAAGTATCTGTTTATTAGGAAATTGTAGATATTTGATTTAGAACAAAGGTAGGTTTTGTTGAAGGCTGTTTTAATGGTTAATCCAGGAATGGTTTTTCTGGTTTGTTTTCCTTATAATCAAGAAATACAGGATTAGGAAGAGTCTCTTGTGACATCTAGGAAGGCTTAGCAGTCTTTTTTCTTAAACCTACTGGAGCATGTAGCTTTCAAGTCTCCAAAGGTGGGCTTGGATTTGGTTGGGTGATCAACCTGACAGAATGCATATTCTCCTAACTTTGCAGAAAGTGAACATGGGAACCAAAGAGTAAGGTCTGGGAGCAGAGCACGATCTGGAATTATGGAATTTGTTCAATATTTTTAATTCAGGTGGGGCCCTTTAGCTCGAGGGGTTAAAGATAATGTGGTTTAGTAGGAAAAGTAATGGAATTAGAGTCCAAATACTTGAGAAGTAGTCCTGGCTGGGGCACTCTGACCTGAGGCAAATCACTAGGCCTTAGCTTTTTCAAAGGTAAAATAAAATGATAACAATTTGGTGGTAACTATATTTACATATTTATGTTGAAAAGAAGAATAATGGTAACTCACATTTATATTAGCATTTTAGGTTGATTCACAAAAGGTTATTCTCTACCTCATAGGGTCATTTTGAAGATGAAAAAGATATAATATACGTGAATGTGTTTTGTAACAAAAAAGCATCAGATAAATACGGACCGTTATTATCATTCTACTAGACGGTAAAGTCCTCAGAGGCAGGAATTGTGTTTTATTTATCTTTTTAGGCTTCAAAGTCTAGGCACTTTGTAATTCAAGCAACTAATCAAATAAATTTCTGTTGCATTGAATTAACAGTGTGAAGGAGGCTAAGGCTATTAATATCCTGCCATTAGTCCTTTCCTACCTCATCCTAATTCCTGCTCCAAGATGAAAAATTATATTAATTAAGTCTGAAAAGAGTCAATTTCTTTTTGGTCTACAGGGAAATTGGCAACCTTTTGTTCCCAAGTTCTGGTGGCCTAGATGCTGCAATCAGATTGCTTTTCCACCCCCTGGCTCCCAGACTTAATTATGCATATCCCATTACTGAGACTTGGATTTGCCTGCTATTTGGGCACCCCACAACGATAGTTGGGAGAATTTGGGAATATCTGGATCCTGGGCTGAGTAGATGGCTGAGGGAAGATGAACAGTTAGGAATGGGGAGATGCTAGAGGAAAGCTGACAGGAGAGAATTCCTCTTGCTCAGGAGACTGTGAAAACCAAATTGTCCCTTGTGACTAGGGAGGTATTAAGGTGCAGTGGAAAGAATGTCTGGATATGACTCAAAGGGTGATAGACTTAGATATGGAAGGGTCCTTTCAGTTGTTTTCAGTCATGTTCAACTCTTTGTGACCTCATTTGAGGTTTTCTTGGCAAAAATAATTGAATGGTTTGCCATTTCCCTCTCCAGCTCATTTTACAGATGAGGAAACTGAGGCAAACATGGTTAAGTAACTTGCCCGGGGTCACACAGCTAGTAAGTGTCTGAGGACAGATTTGAACTCCTTAGGGGATCTTGGAGGCCATCAAGTCCAACCCCTTATTTTACACATGAGAAAACTTGAGGTTGAGAGAGATTGGCTTGTATAGATTCCCACAGTTAGTAAGAGTCTGAGGCAGCATTTGCACTTAGGTCTTCCTAACGCCAATGTCAGTGCTCTAAGTATCACTTAGCTGCCTAGATGCTAGAAAATCTGGATTCCAGTCCTGGATCTATTGATAATTAGCTGTGTGTTACTTCTCACTTCTCTTCAACTCCCTCTCCTCATCTGTCAAAAGGGAGAACAGGGGAGGTGCTGGGTAATCTAATGGGAAGAGTGCTGATGTTCCTTAAAGCTGCTGCTAAAGAATAACAGAAATTTGAGACTTCATTCTAACAGTGAGTTGACATTCTCTCCTTCCTGACACTGAACCCCAAATAACATTCCTCCGGCACTTTTGGGACCTTTTTTGCCCAAAAGGGGAAAGGGAATGTTTTGGTGGTCAAGACCATCTCTAGGGGTTGGTCCTGGGCAGATCACCCCATTTGCCTCTTCTGCATTAGGTTTATAATGTTGTATTCAGGTGTAGTGAAAAGAAGATGGGATTCAGAGTCAGAAGACTTGAGTTTGAATAAATTCCGGGTTAGTTATTTACTACTTCTTTGACCTTGGGCAGTCACTTAACCTTCCTTATCTGTCACATGAGAGGGTCTGACTACAGCAATGATCTCTCCAAGGATTTTCTTTTCCCTAGCTCTAAATACTAAGAATTAGGTTAAGATGAATGTCAAGGGCATCATTAAAGGATTGGGAAGAATGCAAGGATGGGGAAAGAGAAGCCACAAAATGCAATTTTAAGGGATGTGTATGAAAAGGGGTAGAGAACTCTCCTCAGTGATTGAGGGAGGGTAGTTTAAGTGATATATATCTATGTCTATTGATATATACATATATATCATTTTGATATATATACATCTATAGATATATACATATATCATTTATATACATATATACATATGTATGGGTATTATATATATATATATATATATGTATATAGTGTGTGTTTTACCCTTAAACTATATGTTTCAGGCTTTTTTTTAAAGCTACTTTAGGTAGCCTTAGGTAGGCACCTTTCCCTCCTAAAACTGTCTTTCTGAGTCAGTGTATATTGACAACTCATAAGAACATTAATTATCCTGGAACGATTACCCATTTTCAACCCTAAGGGCTGGGGCAGGGTAGAGTCCAATTAGAACATTCCTTCTGCTTAAAGTAAAAGGCAGAGTGGTGAAGAGGATAGGATGTGTAACTGAGAGCAGAAAGGAGGAAGTATTAGGAAAGACAAGAATTATATAAGTTTAAAATGGGCATTTGGAAATTCACTGATGTTGCATGAGCAAGGAAGTATACTCAAATAACTGATTAATTCAATAAAAAACTTAAATAAGACTACAAATTACCAAATTTATTTTAAATTCAGGAACAATTTCAGTATTTATGTGGAACTCGTCTTTTAGAGTGACAAAAAGCTTGGCCCCAAAAGGAGAACTAAGGATGAGTAAGGGATCATTTGCTGGCAGACCCTTTTCCCAAGCATCGCCCCAAGTTGCTTGAGTTGGCTTCAAACTTGACCTGGGGGGCAGGCATACTACCCAGAGCTAGGGACATATGACTTGGATGACCTTCAGATCAGGAAAGTAGCTTGTGGGTAGCCTAAAGGGGAAGCCTAAAATCAAGGAGGTAGTAAAAGAGGAAGCTATAACAAGTGGGGATTTGTCCACTTGAGACACTTTGGAGCAGCTACTGAAAGATAAGGTATGAGGACCTACAAGGGGGTCTAGACCAGTACTTAACTTTTTCATGTATCATGGACCCAATTGGCAATCTGGTGAAGCCTATGGACCTCTTTTAAGGAAAAAAGGTTTTAAATGCATAAAATAAAATACACAGGATTATAAAGGAAAACAATTATATTGAAGTACAGTTACCAAATATATATATGCATCACATATATATGCATATATACATATATATACATACATATATATGTGTATGTATGTGTGTGTGTATATATATATACGTATATACACACACATATATATGTGTATATATATATATATATGTATATATATTATATATAGTTCATATACCTCAGGGCAATAATCTCTAGCCTGGAGAGATCCTATGCTGCAACTGACTTCTACCAAGAGGGTAGCCCCAGAGATCCCCATAGCTCCAGTTGGGTTAGAGCCTTTCAGAGAGTCAGGACTGATCCTGTGACCCCTTTCACCTCCTAGCTAATCTGCTTGTCCCTCTTCTAGTTATTAGTTCAAATAATCACTGTGTAAGCATGATTGTTTCTTATCTGTTACTTCCAATTTAGATTTTATTTACCCACCATAAAACTCCATTGGCCAGCAGAATTGCTAAGCTGTGTGTGTGTTTTGTTTAATGCTTATGGAAAGAGAGAAGACATGAGAGAGTAGGCCCTGCCTTAGAAAGATAAAACATTTGGTCCAGACTTGTTGGGAACTGCATCTGGGAGAAGGTCACTGGGACAGGAGGCATCATTAGGGCAAAGTAAGAGGACCAACACTGGCTTGATACAAGCCTTCTAAAGAGTCCTGTATCAAAAAAAACCTCTGGAAATATATATTTTTTTTAACCCTGAGCTGTTGATAACCCTAGGAACGACCTCAGGAAGATACTTTCATTTTTCTTTTCCAGGAAGCCAACATTTGGCATACAAGTATAACCTAGGTTTTTTTGGGCATGCCCAGATCACCTAAGATGGAGGCACTTTCTGTTCCCAACAATGTGGCTGATTGTAGCCTCCTTTGATTAGCTGCTATACAACTAGAATAGTCTAGGTCTTTAAAAGTGGTAGCATTGAGATGCTTCCTCTTTCAGCCTCTAGTGCTTTGGTGTATCTTGTTTCCTTCTGCATTCAGAGGGTGTAGATCATGGTTCCCCCACAGCACATAAGGTATCATGAACTGAATCAGTGAGAAGGGAAGAACTTCCTTCTACTCTCTCTCTCTCTCTCTCTCTCTCTCTCTCTCTCTTACCTTGGCTCCAAGAAATGGGTTTGTGGGTATTTATTTCTGCTCTATTTTCTTTGCCTTTCTCGGTTTCAGGTGACAATGATTATCCCTACCAGAAATAGTTTGAGCCATGGAAACCTTGTAACCAGGATTCCAGGTAGGCTGTTGCAGTATGCCAGCCTGGTTGGGAAACCTGGAGAAGCTAGGAAGCCTGGGACTCAAGTTCAGTGGGGTTTTTGAACTTTAAGCTCTATAGAAGCTGGGTTCTGTAGAAACTGGGAAAAGCTATGAATTTTATTATCTTCCCCTCATGAAAGCCTCAGATATTGACCTCACCCAATGAAAACAGAATCTCAAACCAATGGGCCCTAGGGCTCTAGGTTCCTTAGGCTTAAAAAGAACACTGCTACTCCTGAAGAGAGACTAAGGATGTTCAGATAAGTCCTCTGGCCCAGTCCCCTGCTTCCCAGTGCTGCTTGTTGAGAGACTATGATGATGATGATGATGATGATAACAGAGAGAGAGAGAGACAGACAGACAGACAGAGACAGAGACAGAGAGAGAATCAGCTACAGGTGCAAAGACCATCTTGATTTTTTTTCAATTCTTATCCTTCCTTTTCTCAAAATCGTATCCATGATTTGCCTCATAATGACAACCCACACTTGTGTAACACTTATAAACATTATGTAACATTTATAAAGTACTTTCCTTGAAACAATCTTGTAAGACAGGTTGCACAAGCATTTTTACAGCCCCTCCTCTCCATTTTTTTTAATTTAAATTTATTTATTTAACATATTTGGTTTTCAGCATTGATTTTCACAACATTTTGAATTACAAATTTTCTCCCCATTTCTACCCTCCCCCCCACTCCAAGATGGCTTATATTCTGGTTGCCCTGTTCCCCAGTCAGCCCTCCCCTCTATCAACCCCTCCCCTCTCATCTCCTTTTCCCTTCCTTTCTTGTAGGGCAAGATAAATTTCTACGCCCCATTGCCTGTGTATCTTATTTTTTAGTTGCTTACAAAAACTTTTTTTGTTTTTGAACATCTGATTTTAAAACTTTGAGTTCCAAATTCTCTTCCCTCTTCCCTTCCCACCCACCCTCCCTAAGAAGTCGAGCAATTCAACCTAGGCCACACATGTATTATTATGTATAACCCTTCCACAATACTCATGTTGTGAAAGGCTGACTACATTTTGCTCCTTCCCAACCCCTCCCGCTTTATTGAATTTTCTCCCTTGACCCTGTCCCCTTTCCAAAGTGTTTGTTTTGATTACCTCCACCCCCATCTGCCCTCCCCTCCATCATCCCCCCCCCCCGCCTTTTATTTTTTTTTTATCTTCCTCCCTCTTCTTTCCTGTGGGGTAAGATACCCAACTGAGTATGTATGGTATTCCCCCTCAGGCCAAATCTGATGAGAGCAAGGTTCACTCATTCCCCCCTCACCTGCCCTCTCCCCTCCTCCCATAGAACTGCTTCCTCTTGCCACCTTTATGTGAGATATTCCACCCCATTCTATCTCTCCCTATCTCCCTCTCTCAGTATGTTGCTCTCTCATCCCTTAATTTCATTTTATTTCTTTTAGATATCTTCCCTTCATCTTCAACTCACCCTGTGTCTGCTCTCTCTCTTTTACATATATATATATATATACACACACATATATATATATATACCTATATATACATAAACACATATATGTATACACATACATACACATACATACATATACACATAGATACATACATACTTACACATTCACTTATATATACATAAACATATATATATATATATATATATATATATATATATATATATATATATATATATATATATATATACACATATGCATATTCCCTTCAACTACCCTAATACTGAGGTCTCATGAATCATACTCATCATCTTTCCATGTAGGAATGTAAACAAAACAGTTCAACTTTAGTAAGTCCCTTGCAATTTCTGTTTTTTGATTACCTTTTCATGCTTCTCTTGATTCTTGTGTTTGAAAGTCAAATTTTCTATTCAGTTCTGGTCTTTTCACTGAGAAAGCTTGAAAGTCCTCTATTTTATTGAAAATCCATATTTTGCCTTGGAACATGATACTCAGTTTCGCTGGGTAGGTGATTCTAGGTTTTAATCCTAGCTCCATTGACCTCCGGAATATTGCATTCCAAGCCCTTCGATCTCTTAATGTAGAAGCTGCCAGATCTTGGGTTATTCTGATTGGGTTTCCACAATACTCAAATTGTTTCTTTCTGGCTGCTTGCAGTATTTTCTCCTTGATCTTGGAGCTCTGGAATTTGGCAACAATATTCCTAGGAGATTTCTTTTTGGGATCTATTTGAGGAGGCGATCGATGGATTCTTTCAATTTCTATTTTGCCCTGTGGCTCTAGAATATCAGGGCAGTTCTCCTTGATAATTTCCTGAAAGATGGTATCTAGGCTCTTTTTTTGATCATGGCTTTCAGGTAGTCCAATAATTTTTAAATTATCTCTCCTGGATCTATTTTCCAGGTCAGTGGTTTTTCCAAGGAGATATTTCACATTGTCTTCCATTTTTTCATTCCTCTGGTTCTGTTTTATAATATCCTGATTTCTCATAAAGTCACTAGCTTCCACTTGCTCCAATCTAATTTTTAAAGTAGTATTTTCTTCAGTGGTCTTTTGGACCTCCTTTTCCATTTGGCTAATTCTGCCTTTCAAGGCATTCTTCTCCTCATTGGCTTTTTGGAGCTCTTTTGCCATTTGAGTTAGTCTGTTCTTTAAGGTGTTGTTTTCTTCAGTGTATTTTTCAGTATTTTTTTGGGTCTCCTTTAGCAAGTCATTGACTTGTTTTTCATGGTTTTCTCGCATCCTTCTCATTTCTCTTCCCAATTTTTCCTCTACTTCTCTAACTTGCTTTTCCAAATCCTTTTTGAGTTCTTCTATGGCCTGGGGCCAGTTCATGTTTTTCTTGGAGGCTTTTGTTGTAGGCTCTATGACTTTGTTGTCTTCTTTAGGTTGTATGTTTTGGTCTTCTTTGTCACCAAAAAAAGAATCCAAAGTCTGAGACTGAATCTGGGCACGTTTTCGCTGCCTGGCCATATTCCCAACCAACTAACTTGACCCTTGAGTTTTTCAGTGGGGTATGACTGCTTGTAGATTACAGAGTTCTATGTTCCACGTTTGGGGGGGAGGTGCCAGCTCTGTCAGAGCCACACTCCTCCTTCCCCAAGAACCCCCAGTCCAGGCTGGGCTTAGATCTTCAGCAGGCTGTTGCACTCCTGCTCTGATCCGCCACTTAATTCCTCCCACCAGGTGGGCCTGGAGCGGGAAGTAAGAACAGCTGTAGCTGCCCCACCTCCGCTGCCCCCGGGGCTGGAAGCCGAACCAGGAACTCCTTCCACTCCCGCAGCTTTTCCCACTAACCTTCTCCGCAGTCTTTGGTGTTTGTGGTTCGAGGGGTCTGGTAACTGCCGCAGCTCACATATTCAGGGCGCTAGGGCCCCCTCCGCCCATCTTCTGTTCTGGATGGTCCACGCGGCTCAGGCTGGGCTCTGCTCCACTCCGTTCCCAGCTCCCAGCTCTGTGTGGGATAGACCTCACCCAGAGACCATCCAGGCTGTCCTGGGCTGGAGCCCTGCTTCCCTCTGCTGTTCTGTGGGTTCTGCCGTTCTAGAATTGGTTCAGAGCCATTTTTATAGGTTTTTGGAGGGACTCAGGTACGGAGCTCACTCTAGTCCGTGCTTACCAGCCGCCATCTTGGCTCCGCCCCCCCTCCTCCCCATTTTATAGATGAGGAAACAAAGGTTCAAAGATGTGAATTTTCCATTGGTCAACCATAATCTACTTAAGGGTCAGATCTAATATTCAATCTAGGTCTCCTGACTCTTAAGTCTTTTTTCCCCAACTTGATAACTAGAAATGGGTAGGTAGACAAGATACTGCTTGTATAGTCAATGATGTTAGGAAAATATTTCTCTTACCCCTCCAGCCTGATAACATATCTGGAATCCTACTATTAGAGAGTCATTTCTTTGAGTTAAGGTATTGCCCTCTCCAAGTTCTTCTAAAATAAAAATGTCCTTCAGAAGAGGAATATATTGAGTCCTTAACACCTCAATATGAATGAATTTATTGGATTCAGTTTCCTCACTGGCAGGAGAACTTGGGTTGTCTGAAGGTAGCCTTCCTATGTCTTTTTCTAATACCCCACCCTGGAATTCTTTTTCTGCCACAGATCTCTTATAGCAGAAAGAGAATTGGACTTGAGTCAGATGATCTGATGCAGCTCCCACCTCCATCCTTTGCTACCTGCGTGACCATGGACAAATCACTTAAACCTGGGATGGGGAACTTGAGACCTCAAGGCCGCAGGTTCCCCACCCCTGACTTAAACTCTGAACTCTCTTCATCTGTAAAATAGAGGCACTTCATAGGGCTGTTGGAAAGAAAGAAATTGTAAACCATAAAGCAGTCAGAATGTGAATGTGAGCATTATTACAAATAACATATGTAAAAAATGCATTATCATCGTTATTTCTATATACCTGCCTGTGATAGCCCAGTTCAAGTGCCACCTTCCTCCTCCATGAATCCTTCCTTGATTTCTCCAGTGAGAATGAATTTCTTCCTCTTCTCAACTTCCATAGCAATTATTTATAACACCTGTATGACATTCAAACCTATTTTAATCAAGGCCCTATCCTGGGACCACTACTGTTTTCTCTCTACTATGCTACTTACTGATAACAGCTGCCATCTATTCAGTTATCATCTCTGTGTGGTTGATTCTTAGATCTATTTATCCAGCCCTAACTTCTCTTCTCAACTTCATCTTCACATCCACAACTGCCTATTGGACACTGTACACATTTTAAACTCAACATGTTTGGGGTTTTCCGGAGCAGTGTGCCATTTCCTTCTCCAGCTTATTTTATAGATGAGGAAACTGAGGCCAACAGAGTTAAATGCCTTGCCTAGGGTCACACAGCTAGTAAATGTCTGAAGCTGGATTTGAACTCATAAAGATGAGTCTTTCTGACTCTAGACCCAGAACTCTATCCCCTATGCCACCTAGCTGCCCCTCTAACATATAGTAGCCATTTAATAAATACTTGTTAACTTGACTACCTTGTATTATATTTTTATTTATGTAATTTTGACTTCCCTGACTAGACCATAAATGCTGAATAGAAAGAAGAGTGAGGTTTAGATCAGAAGACCTTGGTCCTATTTCTGATTCTTTCTCTTAACACCTGTTTGACCTTAGGCAAATCACTTAAATTCTTTGGACCCAAATTTTCTCATGTGGAAAATAAAAGGCATGAACTAAATGACTCTTAAGGTTTCCTCTGTCTTTATGATCCAGTGAACTTAGAGACCCTTAGTTATTCACCATTATATCTCCCATAAGAGCAAGCCAGGAAGGAAGAGAGGGAGGAAGAGAGAATAGGAGAGAGAAAAGGAAGAGAGAGAGGCTGGTGTGGCACAGTAGAAACAATACTGGGGAATGGCTAAACAAGTTGTGGCCTATAATAATAAAGGAATACTATTATACTATAAGAAATGATAAGCAGGATGGTTTCAGAAAAACTTGGGAAGAATTATATGAACTCATGCAAAGTGAAGTGAGCAGAACCAGGAGGACACTATAAACAGTTAATAGCAATATTGTAAGGATGATTAACTGTGAAAGATTTATCTACTCCCATCAAGACAATGTTCCAAGAGAATTCCAAAGAGCCCATGATGAAAAATGCTGTCCATCTCCAGAGAGACAACCAATGAACTCTGAATGCAAATTGAAGCATAACTTTTTACTTTATTTTTCTTAAAGCTTTATTTTTTGTCTGTGTTTTGTATGACTTCACATGTATAATCTATATCCAATTGCTTGCCTTCCCAATGAGGGGGAGAGGTGGTAGAGGAAAGGAGAACATTTGGAACTCAGAATTTTAAAAAATGATCATTTAAAACTTTTACATATAATTGGGAAACATTTAATGAAATAAAAATATATTTTAAAAAAAGAAGAGCCCTTAAACTCAGCCAGCTTTTCATTTATACTGTCTGGAGCTGGGTATTTTGCCTTTATATTTAGCATACTCTTGAAGCTAATTACATCTCTGAATGGAAGGAGAACATACAGATTAAATAGGAAATGATTAAGTACTTACTCAGGCTGCAGGGAGACTGATTTTGTAGGCAGCCTATATCCAATGAGATAGAGTCTCAACAAAGAAGAAATCTGTGGCCAATTCCTATTAGCATCTAGAGAGGGGACGTTAGCCAAGGAAAACCTGGGAAAGGTTGTGGAGTCAGTGAAGGTTGTCTTTTATAGCATCCCCTCTCTATCCTCCTGCAGTTTCCACTCAATGACATTTCTCTTCCCTCCTCCTCCTCACCATAATTCTCTTTCCTGGGTATGTATCTAGTTCTAGACCTCTTCTACATCCACATCCTAATAACCCCTTTCCTCATCAAAACTTCATTTGATTGTTGGGGGCTGGGAAAGCTAAATTAATAAATTCTAAGCTGTCAAATACTGAGAGCCTAAAATGTTCTTCCTTCAGCAAGATTAGTATTTTATAATTCTCTTTTAAAAATGTCTCTAACCAAAAAAAGGAACTTAAGGCACTAGAAGAGGCCTTCTAGAAGAGGAGAAGAGTATTTAGCTGAGCCAATGGCCGGCAATCACACAATGTTCAAGGTGGATAGGACCTTAGAGATCATCTGGTCCAAGGGTTTTTAAACTTTTTTTTGTTCTATGCCCATTTGGCAGGCAGTCTAATAAAGCCTAGGCCTCCTTTCTCAGAATAATGTTTTTAAATGCATAAAATAAAATACAGCAGATTACAGTGGAAACTAATGATATCGAAATGCAGTTATCAAAAGGTTTGTCTAAAGAATCACAGCCCTGGTTTAAGAACCCTGCTCTAGTTCAACCCCCTAAGGCCCAGAGAGTAGAAATAATCATACCCAAGCTCCCATATTAAGTTAGGAGACTACTGAAGCAACAAAATGAGAAATAAGGGTAGAGCAAGGGTCAGACCTGTGGGAACAAAGATATAGGGAAATGTCTGAGACATTTTTCTTGGAATCTAGTTTGGGAATTAGGAAGTGAATATGATTAGGCTTCTGTACCAAATTCATAATTCTTTGAATCATGATCCTCTGTCCTTTCTCCTTTCTCTTGACCTCACTCCTCCTAAACCTTTTCTCTGATCACCCAAACCTCCAGTCTTTCTGTCCCACCTTGTTGCAGCTTCTCCTTTCTCCTTACACAGTCTTGAAGCTCTGTTCATCCACCATATGGTACCTAACACCCTTTCATCCCTTGTCCATTGTCTGTAGCCATGCCTTGATGGCTCTCAAACTGGGATCACCCTCATCATCTGACTTCTTCACTCCTAGGATCATAGGATCATAGTCCTATAGAAGAGCTATGTTCACATTTGACCTCACACAATTATTAGTCATGTGATGTTGGCCAAATCACATCAGCTTTGTTTGCTTTAGTTTCTTTATCTGTAAAATGAAAATAATGATATCACGTACCCCTCACTGTTGTAAGGACCAAATGAAATAATATTTGAAAAGCACTCAGCACAGAGTGCTTGGCACATAGTAAGCATGATATAAATACCATCTTCCTCCTCCTCCTTTTCCTCCTCCTCCTCCTCCTCATCAATTAGAAGGGACTTAAGGGCAATCTAGTCCAACTCTATCATTTGCAGTTAAGAAAAGTAAGACCCAGAGAGGTTAAGTTACTTGCCCAAGATTACATAGGTAATAAGTAGCAGAACTCACAATTCATACTCAGGTCCTGTGACCCAGCTTTGGTGGATGCTCTTTCCACACTATTGTGTTGACTCACTTATGCTAGCTGGGTCCATTATAAGTTCATGGTATCTAGTCTCAATTGGACTTTCACTGCTACATGGCAAAATTTTTATTCTTCTTTGATTGATTCCTTATTGTCCTCCCTTTGGCAGCTATGCTACTCTCTCTTTTCTCCTCAAGCTCCTAAACTACTCCCTCACCTCCCTCTCTCTCAGGAGATAGATGTCCATGCTTCCCAATTTGATGAGAAAATTGAAGCCATATGCCATGAGTTCCCTTTTCCCCTCTACTGCCCAACTCAAAATCCCACTACATAATTACCTGTCTACTGTCTATTCTCTCTTACAATGAAACTTCTAAAAAATAGCTCCCCCCCTCTCTCTCTTTCGAGATATATATGCCATCAATTTATCACCTCCTACTCACTGCTTGGCCCCTTCTAATATGGTTTTCATCCTATCTATTCAGATGAAACTGTGCCTTTTAAGGTCACCAGTGATCTCTTTATTGCTGAATTCAATTATCTTTTCTCACTCTTCATCCTCTCATATTGGATATTAGAAGCGTATTGGATAGAGTGCTGGGCCTAGAGTCAGGAAGATTTGAGTTCAAATTCAGCCTCAGACACTTACTAGCTGTGTGATCCTGGGCAAGTCACTTAACCTCTATCTGTCTCAATTCCCTCAACTGTAAAACAATTTACCTCCCAGGTTTGTTGAGAGGACCAAATGAGCTAATGTTTGTAAAGCTCTTAGGACAATGCCTGGTATACAAAAGGTGCTTAAAAATGCTAGTCTCCTTTCTTTTCTGCATCATACAGAACAAATTTCTCTGTAACACTGTTGACCACCCTCTTCTCCTACATATACTTTTCTCCCTGGGTTGTCCTGACACTGCTCTGTCAGGTTTCTTACCTCACTTGTTTGATTGATCCATCCCTCTCTCCTCTGAAGGATCCTCATGATGTTCCTCTAGACATGGCTGCATCAGAGGTCCCAGTGCTGGGCCCTCACATTTTCTCTGTCTATACTCTTTCTTGGTGATCTCACTAGTTCCAATGAATTTATTCAATGAGTTCAACTATCATATCTCTGCAGATTACTCCCAAATTTTCATGTCTAGCTTTCATCTCTCTGCTGAACTCCAGTCTTGTACTAGCATAGATAGAAATTGTTGTTTGGGGTAGATGGAAGACACCAGGCTCAATCCATTGGAGGCTTCTCTCAGGGGGCACACCGTGCCCCAGCAGAAGATGGAAGGCACGAGGCATTTGGGTATATGGTCTGAGGTCTTCTCACCTGAGGATGATGGCTATCAGTCTAGTACCATCTCTTTTACAAGCCTTTCCTGATCTTTCCAATTATCAATGATCTCTCACTCCTGAATTTTCTTCTTACTATATCTATTTGTGTAAAAGTTGTATTCTCCTAGCATAATATAATCTTTGAAACCAGGGGATGTTTCATTTTATTCTTGTCTGCTAGGCATCTAACCTAGTTCTATGTACATGCTAAGTACTTAATAAATATTTGTTGCATTAAATTGAATTGACTCTGTCTTTTTATTCCTCTAGCATGTGGAGTTGGAGCTCTTCACTTGTCTTTCGATCTTGGTACTTCCTGACAGATGGACAGGATAGAAAGGAGAGATGAATGCAGGGGATAGAGGATGTCAAAAGTCAAGTACTTAGGGAAAAGGGCTATTGTGAGGGCAGACTAAAGGAGTAGAAGGAGGAAAACCAAACAAATGGATTTACAAACCAACCTGGGAATATAGAACCAAGACAATACAAAAAGAAAAAAAAAGTCTTCTCATATCTCTGTGGCTTTGTTTATCCTAAAGGTAAAATCCTATTTTGACGGTCTATTTTGTGTTGTGTCCTACTATCTATAAACAGGGTATATTTTAATAGTTTAAAATTGCACTGAGACTTTTGAAACACCTTGTACTTTATTTCCAACCTACCTAACATAGAAAAAAATTAAACAAACCAAGTTTCTCAAGGAAGTTTGGTCTCAGGAGATTTCCTACTTCTTGTCCAGACCAAAGTGCTTTAGACAAGCTTTAGATAAGTATCTGATTGCTTTTAGAGGCTTGCTGAACCCAAACTCCAGGCTATTTGATGTATTCCTATTTCTACTGAGGATCCTCTGCATTTAACACTCTAGATTTTGCACACTGGCAGTAGTATAGATTTTATCATCTCCAGTTACATATATGAGAGGGAAAATCTATAACTGCCCTTTGGACATATTTACCAACAAATATGTAATTTAATATAAGGAGAGACAGGTAGGCTCATTTAAACTAACCTTCTACTAAACCTTGATGGTATCTAGTTTAAACAGACTGCCCTGTATTTATATTGAAGTACATCTCCCTTCCAGCACATGCCACATTCTGCACTGCTATCCCCATCTCTGGTCTTACTCTGTATGTACATATACTGTATGACTGTGACATTTTCATTGATCACAGATCATATACGGGGTATCCCCAAAGTCTTAGTGCAGAGTGCATTTTAAGCTTTAACAGTTAGCTGAAAAACTGCACTCTGTACTCTTCACCAAGACTTTTGGGATGCCCTGTATTCTAACTGCAGCGTTCTTAGTCTTGAGGGAAGATGGTGGTGATGAAGGGATAAAGGATAAAAACTTGCTGATAAGTTGTAGAACAAACACCTGAAGATATTGATGGGATGATCGGGATTGGTGAGCTGGCCCTTAGCAAAATTGTGAAGTAAGACAAACTTGCTCTTGTAAACCTCTCAACACATTTTACTATAGCCCCTTGTAACCCTCCTGGTATCTTGCTTCCCTTGTCCCCTTATCTATTTTAAGGTAGATAAGGCAACTTGATAATTGACTTATGACTCAGAAGACTTGGGGTTATATTCTAGCTCTGCTAATTTACCTTTGGTAAATCACTTGAAGCTAGGTGGCTCAGCGGATAGGGCCCTGGGCCTGGGGTCAAGAAGACCTGTGTTTAAAAAGACACATAATACTTGCGTGACCCTGGGCAAGTCATTTAACCTCTGTTTGTCTCAATCCACTGGAGAAAGAAATGGCGAACTACTCCAGGTTCTTTGCCAAGAAAATCCTATGGACAGCATTGGTGTGCTGTGGTCCACAGGGTCACAAAGAGTCAAACCTGACTGAAGAACAAATAGTCACAACTTTTCAGATCCTATATTCTCAAAATAATACTTGGTGATCCAACAAAAGTATATATATATATATATATACACACACACACACACACACACACACACATACACATATATATGTATTATATATATGTATATATGTGTGTGTATATATATGTGTGGGTGTATGTATATATATGTATATATACCCACATATGTACACATGTATGTATGTATACCTACACACATATACATATATACATATACATACACACATACACACACATATATATTATTTTGTAAACATTTAGGCCCTTATAAGTAGGAGTTATTGCATGGAATGCTCTTCCTCCTCATCTCCTGCTTCCTGGCTTTTCTGGCTTTCTTCATGCCCCAGTTACAATCCTACCTTCTATAGGAAGTCTTTCTCAATCTCTCTTAATTCTGCTTTTTCTGTGTGATTATCTCCAATTTATCCGGCTTATAGTTTGTTTGTACAGAGCTGTTTGCATGTTGTCTCTCATATTAGACTCTGAGCTCCTCAAGGACAGTGACTGTCTTTGACCTTTCTTCTCATTCTCAGCACTTACTAAAGTGCCTGGAACATAACAGGCCCTTAATAAATGTTTATTGACAGACTATTGTAATGTCTCATACTTGGTCACAACTATCAATGGATGTTTCCTAATTTGTTCCAGCCTCCTACTGGATCACAAATCTAAAGCTGGAAAAGATCTTAGAGGTCAACCAACCCTCTAATAGGATCATTGAATTTTTTGAGAGCATGAAAGGATCTTTGTAGCAGTCTGATCCAGTGCAGAATTTATTCATGGGGCAGCTAGATGGTGCAGTGCATAGAGTGTGAGCCTGGGATCAGGAAGACCTGTGTTCAAATCTGGCCTCAGACACTTACCAGCTGTGTGATCCTGGGCAAGTCACTGAACCTTGCTTGCCTCAGTTTCCTCATCTGTAAAATGAGCTAGAGAAGGAAATGGCAAATCATTCTATTCTCTTTGCCAAGAAAACCCCAATTGGGGTAACTGAATAACAACAGAACTCAATGCTTCTTTTTTCAAATGAGGAAACTGAGGCCCACAGAGGACAACTTGTCCAAGGTTAAAAAGGCCATAAGCAGCAAATGCATGATTTAAATTCATGTCCTCTTACTCTGAATCTAGCACACTTTCCTTTAAACTAAATTAACTTATCATTTCATCATTGACTGACGACAGCCATTTTTTTACTTCTGTTTTTTGTTTTTAATTAAGTTTTTAAAAATTTATCCATCATTTTTCTTCCTCCTGCCTTTCCTCAGTGGGGGAAGTAAAATAGGAAAATAAAACCCTCATAATAAATATGTATTACCAAACAAAACAACTCCCCATATTATCCGCATTTAAAAATCTGTGCTTCATTTGGCGTCTTGGGTCTTTCACCTCCCCTGACAGGAGGCAAGTACATTCTTCATCATCATTCCTCTGGAATCATGCTTGGTCATTATGTTGATCAGAGTTCTTAAGTCTTTCAAAGTTGTTTATTATTACAATGTTATTGTTATAGTATGAAATACTTTTCCCTGGTTTTGCTTACTTCATTCTGCATATAAGTCTCCCCAGGTTTCTTTTTTTCATCATTTCTTACAACACAGCATTCCATTACCTTCATATACTATAACTTGTTAAGCCATTCCTTAATGGATGAGCACCCCCTCATTTCCCAATTTTTTCACCATGAAAAAAACTGCTATCAATATTTTTATGTATAGGATCTTTGCCCTATTTCTTTAATCTCTCTGGGGCATATGCTGCCTATGTTGTCATGATATGACTACCTAGAGGAAGTGTGATATGATGCCAAGAGAAGTGGGCTTGGAGTCAAAGGATCTGGGTTCAAATCCTAACCTTGCCAATTATAACTTTTGTGACTTTAGAGAATGCATATTACCCTTAAGCCTCAATGTCTTCATCTGTAATTTAGGAGGCTTGGATTGGTTGATCTCCAAAAAAAGCCCCAAGGCTATTCTCATTTTAAAAGGAATCTTAAAAATTCTTTAAAAAAAGACTTAAAAAGAAATCCAACAACCAAAAAAACCCCAGGCAAACAAAAGAACTCATGTGCTCCCCCCACCCCGCCCCCACCTTCCCACTCCACATAAACCAAATACACACTGGTGGTGAGACAGTGTACAAATGGAAGCTTGGCACACCATCCCTGACAAGTGTCCACCTCTTAGTCTATACATTTCTAAAAACAAACAAACAAAGCCCTGCATTCTCTAACTCTTTTCATGTAGTCATTTCGGGAGAACATGAGGTAAATTAATTTAGTCCTTTGTAACAGCATTGGTTGAAAGAAGAATAACCCATTGGTTCCTGAGAGACATTCCCACGTGCTCTGTCGCACCTGGGGGCCTTTGTTCACAGGTGGTGACCTGTTTTGTGACCTGAAAAGCTTTATGAAAAATCCCCATCCACTTTGAGCAAGAGCTCCTGCAAATACTGCATCTATGAAGGTTTTTTTCTTTTAGTCACCCTTGAGGGCTTAATCAGTTCAAAGCTCTAGTTTCCTCTCCAAACTGGCATGTGAACATAACTGACTGTCTTTGCTGTGTGTGGAAGAATTGGGGTTTTGAAGTGGTATCATGAATGATTGAAAAGCTCCAGCCCAGGGGGCTCTGGGCATGCTCTTCTGAGGTGGATTTGGGTCTTACTGAAGTGTATCTATTACTGTCTAGCTATATTTTCCCTCTAACCATGGGATCCCGGATTGGAGCAAGCTGAGAAAGAAGACAAGAAGAGCCAAGGTGGGTTCTTTTTAGATTTTACAAAGCTAAACTTTGGGGGAGGGAAGGAGAGAGCCAGGGTTGTGAAGGAAAGGTTCTCATTTCCAAGAATGCTCACACACCCCTACAGTTCTTTCTTCCCTTTCTTTTCTTCTTCTTTTTTCCTTATTGCTCACTTTTTACCTTCCCTTCTTACATCCTCTCTACTGTGACTGGTTCTTTCCATTCTAAGATCAATTTATGTCCCTCTTATTCCATCAGTTAATCAAGTAACAGGTATTTTTGAATGTCTACTAACTACCAGGTACTATGCCAGGAGACAGAAATTTTTAAAAAACAAATGAGTTGATCCTTACTCTCAAAGAGCATATTCATTCTACTAGAAGGAAGCACAACATAGTGTAAGAGAAGAAGTAAATATAAAATTTATGTGAAGTAAATATAAAGTATTTTTAAATTGTGGGAAATTGGGAAAAATCACTTGAAGGATTTGGCTCTTGAACTAAAGTTTGAAGAGAGCTAAAGATTTCCCAGGGGCATAGGTGAGGATGTAAAACATTCCAGACTTGAGAGACAGTCTACACAAGGGCATACATATGGGAGATGGAATGCCATGTGCAGAGAGGAGGTGTAGTTCCAAGAATGAGGAGGTGTTAGTCCTATTTTACTGTGCCCTGGTCAGAGAATACTTGAAATATTTGCTCTATTGGAGGATCTGCTTTTAGATCTCTTCTTTGATCCTTACTATCTAGGTGACCTTGGGCAAATCACTTAACCTCTCTAGGTCTTAGTTTCCTCATTTTTAAATGAGGGAGTTAGACTAGATGATCTCTAGGTCCCTTCTAGCTCTAAATGTGTCATTTCTTCATCCTGTGAAGTGTCCACCATTATTTCATGCCAGTGTTATTTGGCGGTGAGGGGACTCACTGGATCTATGAGTAAACCTGACCCTTTCTCACATAAAGTGGCCTCAGAGGTTAGTTTGTATATATTTGTGTATGCATATGTATGTGTCTGTATATGGATTATGTATCTTTGGTATTTGGGGTTTTATTATTTTCAGAAAAATGGCTCAAATGTGTGATCTCCTAATGATCTAAAAGGTCTGGTTGAAAAGACTAATAATTGAAAACAAGACCCTCAGGTCAAGTCATTGCTCCAAATCCAGTTAAAGGGCCCAAATGAATCTGGGCCAAGCAGTAGTTGCATTTTTTTGTCTCATGGAGTTTTTATTGCTAGAAAGCAAGAATTTACCTTGTGATTTCTTTTGCTAACTCACCAGAGAAGAAACAATAATTTAGTATGTATCTCATACCTTAGTGGATTTGGAAGATTTGATAGAATGTAACATCTAACTATCCTATATAACCAAAATCAAAGTCCAAAAAAACCTTATTTCCTCAAAATTTTCCTCAGATATCTAACCTTTCAAATATTTAATCTTTATTGACTAAACTCCCTCCATATTCTCTAATGTCCTTTGGTAGAGCTCAGTGCTGATCATGGCACTCTGGTAAATACTGCAGCAAGAATGTAAGTGAAATCCTTGTGTTTCTGGATGCTCTATATATTGCTAGATTCTTTTGTGACATCCTTATTTACAGCCAGATCCTCTTTATCTTATATTTCTTCTGTTTATTTTACTTGCCCAGATATACTCTTCTGAACTCTTCTTCTAGTGTCACTTTATTTTTTTACAATTTACAAAAGCTACTTGGAATTTGGGTCGTATATCCAAAGTATATATCTCATTGGACTTCTCTCAGTCTATTTCAGGTAGAACTGGATTGACTGATCCTTGTGGTTCCTTTCCAGGTCTAGTTCATGATTCTATTCCTCTTAGAATCACTTGAAGAAAAAAATAAACATACTGTCTAGTTCATCTTAAGGTTGCTGATGCTTCAATACTCCATGGACCTGTAATCTCATTTATGTAGGGACTCTTCCTTCAAATATATTTTGAAACCCTTATATGACTTGAAACTTGTTTGGGGGGGGTTGTTGTGGTCAATATTACTTTGGAGCCAAATTTGTGATGAGTCCTTCCAATTTTAGCCAAGCCCATCCTCAGACAATAGTCTTAGGACAATCTATCTCAAGAAGTCTTTGCATTTAGGAATGACCTTATAGAGGTAGTGCCATACTGACACAGCTTTCACAAACCCAAGAGGACCTCCATGGCCAATTGCAAAATGGGTTAAGAATTTTAAAATGAATGAAGTCTAGTCTCTAGAGATGGCCATTTATACCCCTATAGGGTAACAGTGATTCACTGGGGCCTAATTTTGGAGTATGAATACTAGTCTATCAACTGTTGGAGTATAAGAACTTACCTAAACTTTTTACTTTCCACAAAGCTGAGTACCTTGCATACAGTAGGCTGTTAATATCTATTTAATTGAATTAAATGTTGTTTATCAGCATGTCTAACCAATAGCCGCAGTTCTGGTTAGCTGACTTCTAGTCTAGTTCCAGGAGGAATCTGACTGACATTGGAAAATTTTATTCTTTTTCATGCTTAATAATGAAATTGGATCGACTATGATGGGAGTTAATGGAATGAAGAGTTATAGAAGTTATAAACTAAGTCACTTAAATTTTCTGGACATCAGCTTCCTCAACTTTTAAGTGGAGGAGGTTGGATTAGATGACCTCCAAAGTCTCTTTGTGCTCCAAATCTATGATCCTATAAGCAGGACCACATTTCCTGAATTACCTTTAAAAGGTTGATTTTATGATATAATATCCATCAACCAGAATGCCAAATTAGGAGTAGTTTAGTGGCAAAAGTAAATCTCTTAGGTAAAATTGTACAACTGCTTGGGCTAATGAGAATAAAGAACCTGATTCTCTCCAGTTCTCAGTCTCTTTCCTCTAAAACCCTGCAGCACTTATCATCTGCATCACTGTTCTGGCAGTCCCTGCACTTATCTACTGACCTGTCTCAATACCTGTCAATATCTGGAGTATTAAACAAGAGTTCTGAGTAAAATTCAACCCTTTATCTACTACACTAGTACACATGCACATATACACATATACACCTATGTGTATACAAAATATTTGAGACAATATTTGTAATGAGGTTAGCACAGTGGTTGCCACACAGTAGTTGCTTAATAAGTACTTGTTTTCTTCCACCCCTTTAGAGTCTAGAGTTCTGCTCAGGAGAATTAAGAATCAAATCAGAAATTCAGGGCATGAACAAACTTAATGATATCTTGATTTTTTGGCTTGTTTTTGTTGCTTTCCATGTGCTAATCTTACATTTGCTGAGCCATGAGGTCTATTATCCAAACTCCCAATGAACCATAACCTTAGAGTGGGCTCTTGGATTCTGAGGTATAGTTAAGTCCATTAGAGCAGGCCCAATATATTTTTCAGGTTGCCAAGGTTTCTCTGTCTCATAAACTGACCTAGAATGATGGCACAGGTGATACCAATGAACTTGCTCTATAGACCTGAAGTGACAGACATGATGTTCTTTCTGGAACTGCTTTGATGAAAACTTGCAATGTTCATATTTTTAGCCTTTGATGCTATATTAAGGTCCTTGACTTATAGAAATATCCTTGAGGCAATCTCATTAGGATATATAAGCTTTGTGCTTTGGTTGTCTTTCATTTCTCTGGTAGTGCTACTGCCATAGTTGAGTGACCCATTTAGAAAGCATTTGCTGCTAAAATAGGGGAAAGTTGACTAGAGAACCTGATCAAAGCAAACTTTGACGTAAGGTCCTGAACTAAATCAATCATTCATTTACACCTATTATATATTGCCATTTACAGAATTAGTCGTGTTCATGTGTATCTTTTCCCTTCTCAGCTAGACTGTAAGCTCCTTAATTGCAGAGGCTAGGTCTCCTCTCTGTTATCCCTCAGGGCCTCTATACAGTGCCTTGCAAATGGTTGGTTCTCTGAAAATACTTATTGACTAGAGACTTGCTGAATACAAATTTTTTTTCCTTTCATAAATTACTTTTTATAAAATGCTAGAAATTTTTATGGACCATGTTAAAATATCAGTAATTAAAGGGTAGGGTAGTAGGGTAACTTTATCTATGTCCTAGGTATCAAATCTTCCTTTTCTATGATAATTTGAAGGCTGCTATTATACCTTCCATAGAACTTTACTTCTCCATCTTAAATATATCCTTCCCTGTCAGGCATGGTTTTAATCTCTCCTGTAACCACACCTTGCCACTCCAACAACTATACCTGACTCTCTCCTCCACTGGCATTCCAATTAGTCAATATCCATCTCAAAGTATGGTATCCCACCTATATGTAATACTCTAGGTATGGGCTGACTAGGGCACAGTATACATAGCAGTTCTATCTCTTCCTCTTTTGGAGACCCTCTGCTTCTTCCTTTTTTCACAATAAAAATGTATACTTGTTACTTATTTTCCCCTATTGGATTCCATGGCTCAGGGTCTCTACAAGTCTCTGGGATCACACAGATTTGTTCTGATGCTAGAGATTTCCTCAGGGGTCAATTTTATTCTTTATTTTCCCTCCACCCAAAGTTATTCTGGAAAAAGAAATCTCTAGATAGTTTCAGGAGAACTTGTATCTTTATTTCCTCAAATCTGAGGTTCAGAAACCTCTCCAGCTGATCTCTGCCTCTTCTAAAGGCAGCCTCTTTTCTAGTCATGAAATTCCTACCTTTGCAACTCTTTCTATGTAAAGAAGAATTTATGTTAGAGTAGTATAGTTTAAAATAGCTGTTTATGTTGCCCAAATTGTTCTCCTAAAAGGAAATGGCCTTCAAGAAGGGGAAAGCTGTGTATTTTCTATTCAGCAGCTAGGGCCTTACACGTGATGATGTGTGCTGCAGCTCATTGTCCACACAAAGCTAAATGATAAGACTCTGTGTCACTGTCTAGGGATGGTGGCATAGACCCAGGAAGATTTCTCTGCTCTAAACTCCAGATATAATCTTTTCCTTGGTTTGTCTCCCATTGTAAAACGTTATCCTAGTAGAGAACACAAGAAAGGAAGTCTGTTTGCATGTTGTCACTGCCAGCTATTTCTTTCTATTTCCCCAGAGCTAGAATCAGGGGGAAACCAATCCTCATGAATATTTTATATGTTTTTAAAAAATGTTTAATCAACTCAGTGAATTAAATAGTTACAGTGAACAGATGAGGTATTAGATTTGGTGGAGTAGAGACAAGCATCCAAATTAAGAAAACATCACAAGAGTTCTGGAGTTTTAGTCCAAGGACCCTTGATCTGGAGAAGTAATGAATGCAAGAGAAAACAAGTAAGAATGTGTAAAAAGAAGCCAGTGGAAAGGCTGGGAGGAAAGAGACACAAAGAAATGAGGGAAGAGGGCCATCTATTGGAGTTCTTCATTTGATGATGCCTGGGTTCCAGTGCAATTGCCATAAAAGATATTAAGGAAAATTGGGGGAGGGGATTGATGATAAGCAAGGAGAACCATTAAGGACAGGAAGCAATTAGGGAGAGGCAATCTGCCAGCATTTTCTCCCAAGCAGGAATAGCTAACATCACGCCCTTTATAGACATGATGCCCTTTAGAGACAGGATGATCAAAGGTACGATTATTGGGGAAGGATAATTCCTCATAATCAGCCTAATGCATCTTGAGGTGTCTGGGGCTTGAGTGAAAGCTTTAAGAATCTAGAAAAAGCTAGCATGTCTTTCCTTAGTTTTGTTCATCAGAGGTACCATACAGTTATTTAAATGAGGTGCAAGTGGTACAGTCTATCAGCCTCAGAGCCATTGTTGGGGGGTGGGGCAGGGGGAAAGCTAGAGTGCATGGCTATCCCCCATGACTAGAGGGGACAAACAGCTAAATAAAGATTGAGGTTTAGGTTAACTTGTAATGGGTAAAGGAAAAGGTGAGAGACAGTTTAGAATGGGATTGATGCCATAGGGAAACTGTTTCCCAAGAACATTGTCTGTTATCACTACGCGTCATAAAATATAGAGGATAGTGGTGTATGAATGGTAGAGCTTACCCAAGCTGCTTGTCTCAGAAAGTGTTGACTGAGTCCTTATGAGAAACATTGCCTGTTGAAAGAAAGTATTCTGCTCCAGTTCAGAACCTAGGGGCTGGCTGATGTCCTGGTTTCTCTCTATGGTTCTATTCACAGTATATGAATTTGGTAGCCAGAAACAAAATTATTACTCAATCAACCAATTGACAAGCATGTATTAAGGATTGGCTACATACAAGGGAAGGGAAGGCGGGAGGAAAAAGGAAAGGAATAAGCATTTCTACAGCACTTGTTACATGCCAGATACTTTGCTAAGGACCTTACAAATATTATTTCATTTGATCCTTCCAACAGTCTTGTAAGGTAGTTACTCATGTTATTATCTCTATTTTCCAGTTGAGGAGACTGGATCAAATAGTGGTTAAGTGACTTGTAAGGTACTATACCAAATTCTAGACATACAAAGACAAAAGCAAAACAGTCTCCACCCTCAAGGAGCTTACATTTAAAAGAAGAAAGCAACATGTACACATTTAAATGCATACAGAATATGTATAAAATAAATACAAGCTAGTTTGGGAAGGAAGGGTATTAGCAGCTAGGAGGAACCAGGAAGGGCTTCATATAGAAGCCAGCTAGCCCTTGAACTAAGCCTTGAAAGAAACTAGAGGTTTTAAGAAGTAGAAGTGTGAGCAGGGAATACATTACAGGCATATGGGGTAGTCAATGAAAGGCAAAGCGGTGGGAGATGGAAAGAGTATGGAGGGCAGCACAAGGCTGATGGAGCTTTGGCCAAGGTAGGATACTGCCATGCAGTTCTCAAAGGAGGAATACTGGGCCAATTTTCCTCCCTAGAAGCAGCTGTCCAGCACCTTGCCTTAAGGTCCTCTGTCAAGCATAGGATCATACCTCTACCAAACCATAACTCCTAGGGTGGTATCATTGTGGTGCCCCTCTCCTGGCAACACCTCCCTCCCTAAATGCCATAGGGGTGAAGGTCAGACTGAGAAATTTGTGTCTGTGCTAATTGTTCCCTCAATATCCCATCCTCCAGTCCCAATTTCTTAATGTTAGGCCTATTTACTGAAGAGAACCCCATCTTGGATAGCTCCATTCAAAAATGAAGGTGATGTAAAAACAAAAGATGAAAAAAATTGAAAGTCCTGATCATGTTGCTCCATTAAAGTTCTCCTCTGATGCTCGATCTTGGTATAGTTTAGTACAGAAATTCAGAGTTAGAAAAGACCTCTCAGACCATCTAGTCCAACTCATCCCCAAATAAGAATACAATGCACCTAACAAGTGGTCATCTAGTCTTGGCTTAAAGCCTTTCAGTGAGGGAAAACCTACTATGTCCCAAGATTACCTCCTGTTGTACTTTGGGATAGCTTAGCACAGTGCCTGCCACATAGGAGGTACTGAATAAATGTTAATTAGATTGGATAGCTCCAATTGTTAAGAAGTTTTTCCTCACCTCTAACCTAAATTTACCCTTCTGTAGATTGTGCCTACTACTCTTAATTTCACGTTCTGGGGTCCAATATATCAAATCTAACCCTTCTTCCAGGATGCTGCCTTCAAATACTGGAAGACAACTATCATCCTAGCTCTTCTACTTATTAGTGATGTGACCCCAGGAAAGTAATTGCACTTCTTAGAATTTCAGTTTCTACATCTATAAAATAAGGGAATGTAGTTTGGTGGAAAGAGCAATGGACTTAGAGTCAGAAAACTTGACTTAAAATCATAGCTCCACCACTTACTTGCCATGTGCCCTTTGGCAAAGTGCAGTGGAAAGAGTATTCTATGTGGCACCAGAAGACTGGGAGTTGAATTTTAACTCTGCCACTTACTACCATCAAAACCTTGGGAGAGGCACAATCCCTGGGCCTCAATTTCCTGAAATGTAAAGTGAAGTAAGATTAGATTACCTCTAAGGTTCTTGTAGGTTCTTAATGTATTATCCTCCCACTTACTTTGGCCCCTAGTGAAAATTTTTCTGTTATGGAGGAGAGCACAATTCAGTAGAAAGACTTAGGGACCTGGAGACAAGAGGCCAGAGTTTGAATCCCAGCTCTGTCACCTACTAGCTGTGTGATCATGGGCAATTCACTTTGACATTCTTGTGTCTTAGTTCCCATATCTGTATAAATAAGGAGGCATTCCCTTTCAGCTCTAGATCTGTTATCCTTTGATCGCTCATTAACAGCTAATTCCTGATGTTGGTTAGCAACAGGACTAGACTTCAATAAAATTATGAGAACAGTGAAGTTTGAGTTTGTGTGAACCTTCATATTCTGATTTTCTAGACTACAATGCTCCATATCCTCAGTCTTATGTTAACATCTTACCTGTTAGAGACTACTTTCAGATCTGTGATTTTAGCTCTCTCAAAGGAGAGTCCGTTTTGTATTGTAGAAAGAACAGAGGGCTTTGAACTAGAAGGTTGGGGTTCTAATCTTCCCTCCTGTGGTTAGTCCATGATCTTGGACAAGTCACTTAACCCGAAAATTAGTTTCAAAATGGAAGAAAAGGTACTTGTATAAGTTATCTCCAAATGTGGTAGTGTTAAACCAACAATTGCTCCACAAATGTGAGGTCATGTAGCACCTCAAAACCTACTTTCACATACATCATTGACACTCATCGCTTACACATCAGGCAGCCTGATGCAGTGGAAAGAACACTGGATTGAGTCTGACGACCCAGGGCTCTGACATTCACTAACTCCTTGATGTTGTCATTTAACCTGTCTTTTGAGCTTTGGTTTCCTAATTTGCAACACAGGGATAATAATGTCCCTTATCTACCTCACAGGGTTGTTCAGCAAATGTCAGCTTGCTCAAATAACCTGGTCCATCAGTGGTCCTGTCAACTGTGTCATCATGCATTAGGACAGGAGCCCCATCTGCAGTGAATTCAAATATAATAACATGAACCATTATTACTGTGTGCATTGCACTATGCTAGATTGGGAGAGTTAACAAAGGTAATTAAGATTGTAGAACCAGGAAGATTTGCATTGTAACAAAGATCATAATCTCAAGTTAAAGGGGCTGCAGGGGTGGAGGGGGAAGGGAAGTTGAAGTTTATCATGAAATAAAGGGCATTAATCTATTGGGATGGAAGGGAAAGCATTAGGGAATTTTGCAGAGCATCAGAGCCTTTCCAGCAGCCTCTGAAATCATTCTAGCTAAAAAGGTACCAACTCTACCAAAGCATGAAATAAATCTTTATGCTTTCAAAATGTTTTTACTTTTTATATTTATATTCACATGGTTCTGACAATAGGTCACTCCTAATACAGGTAGCACTCCCTAAAATTGAATCTCTTTGAAAAAAAATAAATATGGTCCAGATCCATGATTTCACTAGGCTTGTGACCTCCCAGTGCAAAAAAAGTAACTGGGAGTAAAAGTAACTGTAACTGGGGCACAGAGAGGTTAAGTCACAGGGTCAGTACATGTCAGGAAGCCCAGGTCTTACTGAACCCAAGGCCAGCTTTATTTCTGATCTCCCATGATGCTTCTCAGATACAAGTATACATGGAAAGATAACTGATCATAGATAGTGCTTGGTTTTCTGTATAGGTGATATCGGTATCAGTGTGGTAGATTATCTCAGTTGGTCCTTAACTCAGTCTTGTGAGCTAAGTTACATGGTCAATATTATCTGCATTTATCTGATTGGGAACACAGTGGTAAAGACACTTGACCAAAAGCACAGTTCATTAATGGCAGTCAATACGAGAACCTAGGTCTCTTGACTCTCAATCTAGTGTGCCGAACTGATATGAAATGCAGCAAGCATTCATACAGAATTTTATGTTTTGTAAAACATTTTTCGTATGCTATTTTGTCTTCCTCTCACAACAATCCTGCGAAGTAGGTGCTATCATCATTCCCATTTTACAGATGAGGAAACTGAAGCCAAAGGAAGTCACTTGCCCAGGGTACCAAAGTGAGTAAGTGTGCTAAAACAGGAGTCAAACTCAGGTGTTCCAAACTCCAAGTACAATATTCTATCCACTGTACCACCTAGAATATTCCCAGACAACTCCTTTTTGTCATTAGTGCTTTTTATTTCTACATGCATCTATTTTCTGAATAAATTCTTCCCCTACTTATCAATCTATCACTTACAATAAATATTCAGAAAGAAAGAGCAAAAAGCAGCTTAGCAAGGCCAACCAACAGATCAATTAAGTCTTACAGTATATGTGATATTCCAGATCCATGGCTCCCCACTTCTGTAATGAAAGGAGTGAGGTATATATTTTCAGCTCTGTTCTGGGGACAAACCTGGTTATAGTAATTATGGTCTTCCTTCCTTCCTTCCTTCCTTCCTTCCTTCCTTCCTTCCTGTCATTATTGCAGTGACTGCACATGTATTTTCCTGAGTCTGTTTACTTAGCTCTGTGTCAACTATATATTTCCCCATGTTACTCAGTCATTGTCATAGTCCCTTTACAATTATTCTTAAGGAAAACTAAGACTAAGCATTGCCTGGAGGTGAGGGTAATGTATGAATAGAGCCCTGGATTTGGAGTTAGAAGATCTAGGCTCAAATTCTGGCTTTATCATTTACTACTTGTGTGGCCCTGGGCAAGTCATTTCATCCCTTTAAGTTTCCTCATGCATAAAATAAGAGGGTCAATCTATTTCAGAGATCCCTTCCAACTCTATGCTGTCATGGTGCCAACTGAGAAATAAGATATATAGGGAATGGGGCATAGAAATCTATCCAGCCCTACAAGAAAGTAAGGAGAAAGGGGATGGGGGGGAGTAGGGTGACAGAAGGGAGAGCTGACTGGGGAATGGGGCAATCAGAATGTATGCCATCTTGGAGTGGGGGGAGAGGGTAGAAATGGGGAGAAAATTTGTAACTCAAAAGTCTTGTGGAAATCAATGTCGAAAACTAAAATATTAACTAAATAAATTTTTAAAAAAGATCCATTAAAGAGTTGGAGGCAGATACAATCTACAGAACCTGGAAGGTAACATCTTCCGCCACGATATTAATGACCACCAAGTTTAGTTACATAGTAGATAAAAAGATAAAAAATGGGGATAATAACAGCACATACTTTTCAGGGTTGTTGTAATGATCAAATGAGATAATATTTGTAAAGTACTTAATGAAGAGGTTTTAGCAAAAATGATGATTGTAGGGAACCACAGGTTTCTAGGGGTGACCGCCATGGCCCCAAAATACCTACACGCCGGGTCCTGCCGAAAGAATTCGACTCAAGCCTTCTCAGCCAAGGGAAAAGAGAAAGTTTATTGGGGATTCACCATAATGGGCTGTCTTAAGAAATCCCCCACTTTGTGACACCTGTTTCCACAAGCGGGCCAGATTGAACCTACTGAATTGGATTGAATCAGAGCCCCTTCATGGAGGCAAGATGGAGATTATATACACAAAGATTGTAGGAGGGATTGAGGGGTGGTCTGGGGTGACTAGAGGAGGGATTTAGGGAGGGTCTTGAGGGGAAGTCTAAGGAGGATAAGGTGGGGTCAGAGTCCAGGAACCTAGAGAATGGGATCGAGGGCAGGAGGTTCCTGAAGGAATATCAAGGTTGGGAAGTAACTGAAGGCATGCATATCTACAGTTAACAATAGAGGGCAAGGTTTAGGCCTAATGATAATGTGAGGCTATAGTCTCTGGGGAAGGCCAGATCTAGTTGGAAGATTCAAGGACAGTTCAAGGGGGCTCCCAGAGACTGTATTCCAGATTCAAGGGGGTTCCCAGAGACTGTGCCCTCATCATTTAGCACAAGGCCTAGCTTTAGTAGATACTATATAAATGCTTATTTCCCTCCCAGTTCTCCTTCCTCCTCAACCTCCTCCCCACCCCTCCCCCACCATTATATGCAAAATATAATCACTGCCCTCAAGAAACTTGTGTTGAACTAGAGATGCAAAAATTCAGATAAATAAAGAAACATAAACTATATACAGAATAGTATGCAGAGTAATTTTAGAGGGAGAAGACTCTAAGTAACTAAAGGAATGAAGAAAGGTAGCATATATGTGATAGTATCCACTCTATATTTCATAGGAAGCTGGAGATTCTAAGAGGCAGAGGTGAGGAGGGAAAAATTGAAGAAATTGTCCATACTCAAAGCCTTCGTTTCTTTCCCTACCTGATACTTCCTTAACTTCTTGCATTTTGGTTGCCGTATCACATACACCAGAGAAACTGCTTATTCTCCCTAACGCTCAGCAATATGACACTCTTCTCCTAGCTCTCATCCTATTTTTCTAATGGTCCTTTGTCTGTATCTTTCACCAGCTCCTTAACTTCTACCTGACACTTTAAAGTGATTTTTCTTTAAACATTTGACCTTGGTCATTTTCCTCATCTCTCTATCTTGGTAGTCTCGTTTAATGCTTAAATTTTTTTTCACTGATATCATTTGCTTTTGCATCACCATTTCCAAATATATCCCCACCCTTCTGCATGCAGCAAGCCATTAATTGTAACAAAGAATAAAAAGGGAAAGAAAATTAATTTAATTTCATTCACTTTCATAGCTTCAACTACCACCTCTGCGCACCTGAGTTCTGATTTTTCTTTTGAGATCCAGATCATTATTTCTAACTGCATATAGTGCTCCTCTAACCTATCTATGTCAAAGTCATCTCAAAATCAACCTATCTAAAACCAAAGTCCTTGTCTCACCCTGCCCTTGATCCCTGAATCTATTTCTCTTTGTCACTTTGCTACTGTTGTTAATACAACTATTTACCCAATTTCAAATGTTTATAACTTCAAGGTTCTCTTTGATTCTGTCCTCATATCTAATCAGCTGTCAAATCCTTTTGACTCTCCTCCTTTCTATTCATATTTCTACTACCTCATGGTTCCCTATGGGGAATGTAGTAGGGGAACTCCTAAATAGAAAGGTAGCAAGGACTAAATTTGCAGGTCATGTGTAAAAAGACCTAGGGAATATTAGTGGATGACCAGTTTAAGACAAATCATAGATTGACATGACAGCTAAAGAAGCTAATTCAACATTAGATTAAACTGAGAAATACATAGTATCCAGATTGGTGTATTCATCTGTACTCTGCCTTGGCCTAAACATATCTTTATAGTTTTGGGCCCAGTTCAGTGAGCTACATTTTAGGAAGGATGCTGACAAGTGAGTTTTTCCAAAATAGGAAGACCAAAATAGTGAGAGAGCTAAATACTACTCAGTTACAAGAATTGGTTGAGGGAATGGGGGATTTTTAGCAGGGAGAAGATGAACAGTGGCTATAAAAGTCTTCAAATATTTGAGGGACAGTTACCTAGAAGAGGGATTAAAATTATTTGGCCTGGCTATAGAGGGAAAGTCTAAGAAAAATGAGTAGAAGTCGTGGAGAGTCAAATGTTGACTTGTCGTAAAGGAAAACTTCCAAACAATTAGAGCTGTGCAGTAGTGATATGAGGTCCCCATTACTGGAGGTCTTTAAGCAGAGGCTCATTGACCACTCAAGATGCCATTGAGGGGGCCCTTCGTCAGGAATGAGTTGTACTAAATGGCTTGTACTAAATGGTTTCTTTGTTGTTTTCCAAATATGAGATTTTATTATCCTGTGAATCTGAGGAATATTTGTTTTGATGGCTCTATTATAATTTAACTGTTTTCACACCTGCTAGTATCAACTCCACAACCATATTGTAAATTCCTTAATGTCAGGGACCTGTCTTGTAGTTGTCCTGTATCTTTCATGGTACCTGGAGACATTCAATCAAGGTGGTTACTGGGATCAGAATTGCATTTGGAGATGCTTGGACCCCAGATTGAAGCTCTGCCTCCCTGCTAGGCATTTGTATTCTTGAGTGCCTTTAATGAGTTCTGGGTCTTGATAGTATGATAGTATGCTCATGGCCAACAAGTCAGTAAATACTTGTTACTTCATGCTTATAAAAGCTGAGCTCCTAAGTTGATCCAGATTCTGTCAAACTTTTTGTTATTATTGTTGTTTAGCTGTTTCTGTTGTGTCTCTGACTCTTTGTGACCCTATTGGGGTTTTCTTGGCAAAGGTACCAAAGTGGTTTGCTATTTTCCTTCTCCAGTTCATTTTACAGTTGAGATAGCTGAAGCAAATACAGTTAAGTGACTTACCTAAGGTCATACAGCTAATAAGTATCAGAGGCCAGATTTGAACTCCTGAAAATAAGTTTTCCTGACTCTATTCCCAGCATTCTATTCACTATACCACCTAGATGCATAATATAATTTAATTCAACAAACATTTAGTCAAGGGAGTCAGAATAGCAAAGTGGTAGAAAGTAATACAGTGAACTTCCCTCCACAAATCCCTCCAAACAGATCTAGAAGATATATCAGAGTGAATCCTGATGAGGAAATCCAGAAAAACTCACAGTAAGTGATTTGTCCAGCCCACCTCAGCATAGGAAAATATATTGGGACATGATATATATCCTTGGCCAGGAGCACACTACTCGTGGAACACCCCAATGCCCAGGAAGAGTCTGTGCACCAGAGCAAGAAAGTCTCAGCTCCATACTGAGTTACCCCCAGACTCATACCAAGTCATTGTTACGGGGACAGGTACAAACTGGCAGCTTTGTTTGCCCATTACCCAATTCTAGGTCACAGATCCAGGGCCAACTGAGAAAGTAACCTGCTTGGGGGAGTGGTGTTTCTAGGTAAAAAAGACTTTGTGCTATATATAGAGAAAGGAGGAAGTTCATAAGCCAGCAGAAGCAGTGGTAAGCCTCATGTCCCTGGCACAGAGCAGCATCTTATTCAAAGTATCTAACCCAGCCTTCGACAGAATAACTAAGGCAGGAATCCCATGTCAAAGAAGAATATCTTCAATTTTGCCACTATGAACCAAAAAAAAACTTTCTAGCTGGCTCATAGGGGTAGAGTCCACTCTTGCATGGACTCAAACCCAGGCCAGGAACACTGAAAGTTTGCAGGGCCTTAGCCTATCCATGAGATCCTGGAATAACACTCAGTGCTCAATACTCCAAGGAAGCTACAAAAGGACCAGCCCAGACTTTTCCCTTCAGAAGCATAACAGAGACCAGCCCTAATATCAAGCCTAAAGTCAAGAAGTAGACTGGAAGAATGGGAAACCAGCAACAAAAAAGAACCCCACCATTAAAAAGTTATGATGGCAAGGATTCTTGAGACACAAACACAAAAGAGAATGACTCCAAAACATCTACAAGCAATGCCTTAGAGAAAAACACAGCATGGATACAAACTCAACTAGAATTCCTGGAAGAGACATAGCAAAGTTTAATATTTTTATAATAAAGGCCAAGCACTCAAGGAGCAAATTAGAAAAGAAACAAGAGATTTGGAAGAAAGAATTGGAAAGGATATTATCAGCTTGGTACAAGAGCTTTAAAACCTTGCCCAAGCAACAAAACCTCTGAAAATTAGAGTGGACTAAATAAAAGCTAATAACTCCATGAGGCAACAAGAAATATTAAAACAAAGCTAAGAGGGTAAAAAATAGAAGAAAATGGAAGATATCTCATAGCAAATACAACTGACCTGGAAAACAGATTAAGGAGAAAAAAATTTAGAAACATTGGACTATCTGAAGACATGACCAACCTAGACATCATATTTCAAGAAAAAATACAATAAAACTGGCCAGATCTCTTAGAACTAGAGGACAAGATAGAAATAGAAAGAATGTACTGGTACCATCTGAAAAAAAAAACCCATGATAAAAACGTCCAGGAACATCATAGCCAAAATCCAGATCTTCCAGGTGTATTGCCAATGCAATATTCATAGTGCTGATGGCAATTATGAATATGCACGCATAGTTCTGAATCATGAAATATAATAGACTCTTTATATGGAAGACAGAACCAAAACATTTATTGAGATACCAGAAAGCCAAATCTCAACACCAGTAAACCAAATCCATCATAGCAACAAAGAAATTAATACACATTATCACAGCAGGAAACAACACCATCCCAAAACCTTCTCTCTGCTCTGGCCTTCCCACAAACAAACACTCACAATCTTAGCTGTTTGCTTGCCTGCATCCTCTTTCTGCCACTGCTCTAACTGCTCTGACCAACTTCTTCCATTCTACTCCACCCTTTCAGCAAGCTCCTCCCACCACAGGCTTCTCCTAACTTAGGCCTCCATGTGAGTTAAGCAGGTCACATGGGCCTATTAATGAATGGGAAGATCTTCAAATTTACATTACCCATTATACCAGGTCAAAGAAAATCACTGCAAGCAGCCAGAAAGAAAGAATTTAAGTACCAAGAAACTATAGTTGTGAAAATTTCATTTGATTATTTGATGATATGATTTAGCAGCCACCACTATAAAGGAGCAATAACTTGGAATATGAAAGTCTAGAAGGTAAAGGATATAGGATTACAGCTAAGAATGAACTTACCCAGCAAAACTGAGTATAATGCTGTGGGGGAAAAACCAGACCTTTAATGAAAGCAAGGGCTTCCAAATATTCCTGATGAAAGGACAAGAGCTGTGAAGAAACCTTGAATTTCAAACCCAAGAGAACAAAGAAACATAGAAAGGCAAACATAACTGAACAATGATAAAGGATTAAACAAAGATAGATTGTTTATATTCAAATATGGGGAGATGATACATGTGTCCCCTCTGAACCTTATCATCACCAGGAGTCATAAAGGAATCCAATTAAGCAAGGCTTAGGAATGGTTCTATTATGTCTTGATGATCTTAAAAATAATGAAAAGAGAGAGGAAGATGAATGCAATGGTGGGGAGGAGGGAAGAAGGGTTAAGGAAAACTATTTAGCATAATCAGGATATACAATTAGACATCTATACAAACTAAGGAGGAGGGTCTAGAAAGGAGACACCTCACTCTCACCCTCATTTGAACCTGTCAAAAGAAGGAAGAATAAACATAAATAGAGTTGGGTATAAAAATGTATTTGTCTCAACAGGGAAATAGGAAGGAAAGGAAAGGAAGGAAGAGGTGAAATTAGTGGGAGGGCAGATTAAAGGAAGGATTAGTCTTAAGCAAAACAAATTTAAAGGATGCAGAAAAATATTTATAACTCTTTTTGAAGCGGCAAAGAATGGGAATTTTTGAGGGAGTGCTCATAAATCGAAGAATGGATGAACAAGTTACTGTGTATAAATTTGATATAGTGCTAAAATCTTACCAGAGTAAAGAACAACCAGGAGTCCAGAGGACTAATTATGAAATAAGCTTCCCACTTCCTGATAGAGAGATGAAGGACTCAGAATGCAGAATGGGACAGGTATTTTTTTTGGAGGTGGCCAGTATGGAAATTTGCCTTGACTGACTATATATATATATATATATATATATATATATATATATATAATATGGGTAAATTTGTTGTTGTTGTTGTTATTTTAGAGCATGTCAAACATGTCTTATTTGTGCCATATTATATGCTAGACAGAAAATACAAACACAAAATTTTGGGAATTTATATCCCACTGAACAGGCTTACAAGTTCGGAAATATATGCCCAGATAGGTTCTGTGAGTGACTGAATTTGACTTACACTTATCCTGCCAGGTTTACCACAATAAGAGTATTGCATTCAGTTCAGGGCATCACCTTTTAGAAGTGGCATTTATGAGCTAGAGGAGACTGACCAAGATGGTGAAAGTCTGTAAGGCCTTACTAGATGGATGCTAGCTGAAGGAACTGGGGATATTTAGCCAGGAGAAGACTTAAGTCAAGGGTATTTGAAGGAAGGGAGGAAAAGATGATAACTGTTTTGAAGTATTTGAAGGAATGTCAGTTGAAGAGGTATTAGACTTGTTTTGCTTGACCCTAGAGGCCAAAAATAAGCCCAAAGATAGAAGTTTTAAAAGACAGATTTAAGCCTTATGTAAAGAAAAAAAAAAACATCTCAACAATTAGAAGTACTCAAACGTAGACTTGGCTACAATCTAGGTCAGTGTGTTTGAAGGGTTGTAGTGGGTATTCTTGGTGAGGAATAGCTTGGATCATATATACCCTCTCAGGTCCCTACCAACTCGAAGATTTTGTGATTATTGACTGTAAATAGTTTTTATCATGGTAAAGCAAAGTGCATCCTTAAAGTCTCTCTTCCAACAAAGAGGAAAAGGGGGAAGGAAATAAGAATTTTTGTAGTGCCAACTATATGCCAGATGCTTTGTAAAATACTTTACCAATATCTCATTTGATTCTTAAGACCACCCTTTGAGGTAAGTGCTGTTATTATCCCCATTTTACAGTTGAGGAAACTGAGGTGCAAAGAGGCTAAGTGACTTGCCCAGAATTACAGAGCTAGTAAATATCTGAAACTGGATTGGAATTCAAGTCTTCCTGATTCCAGGCCCAGCACTCTATCTACCAACTAGCTGCCTCCATGGCAAATCTTATTCAAGCTATCCAACAACAGAGATAATTTTGTGCCACAATCTTCTGATTGTTAACATCACTAAAGCATAAAGTTTATAGACATAAGATGTTTGTCGTCATCATGGAACATGTTCAAAGTACAGTCCACATGGAAGAGAGAGTCAGTGCAGTCAACTGGATGCTCCTTTTCATGGATGGCATTTTGTTGACTACAACAGAGTTTCCTAAATTTGAGTCACTAACACTCAAAAAGATAGCATCCCAACAATCCACATTAGAAAAACCAAGTGGATGAAGAATACCTATTGTCCTGACCATGCTATGTAGTTGAATGGATAGCCCACTTTGTTTCTTGACAGTTGACTGAAAGAACATTGAGGAAGTAAGAGCTTTGACGAGAGGAGCTGGTCTATAAGTACATATATCTTGACAGACACTACAAATGGACAATTGAGTAGAACTTCAAACTGAAAAAGAAAGAGGGAAGGTTGGATTGCATTTGAGAAATTGTGTAGTGTTTTTGATAATCCCAAGTCTCTCTCTGAAACAACCACAGATCTTTTTTTTTTTTTCACCATTGAGAACAAACTTCATTCTGTACACTGACTCAGCCAGATAAAGTACATTCAAGAGAAGGAAATTATTAAAACTGCTAATTTCCATAATAAGAAGTAACAAATACCCATTAAAATGACAGAATATTAGCACACCTCTATCAGTGTCCACACCTGAAATAACATGTTTCCAAAAAGACTACCTGACAAATACTCACCTTGAAAACAACAATATTTTTTTCAGTTGTGATTCATAGCTAGAATCATGAAACACCACAATCTCTGAAGAATCAAAATTTTCTCAAACTAATGGAACGGTGAGAGATACAGTGGATACAAATAAGCCACAACAAATTACCAATGAATTTTAATTTAACCTTTTTTTTAAAGTTGCATTTAGTATTAGTTTGTGTGTATATAATCACAATCTATGACCACATTGTATATTTCTGTATTTTGGCTCCTCATCCTAAAATGTCTGTGCTCACTAGCTCAAATGAACTACCTTCTGTTCCTGACAACACAACATGTTCTTCATAGCCCCAGTGCCTACTTTTGATACTTCTGTTCTCTGCCAAGAATGTCTTCTTCTTTCCACTTCCACCAGTTGAAATACTGTTTAACTTTCAAGGCATGACTTCAATTTTACTTCCTTCATGAGATGTTCCTTGATCATAAGATGTAAAGCTGAAAGGGACCTTAAGAAACGATCTAGTCCCACCCCTTCATTTTATAGCTGAATAAACAGAGACAAAAGTGGCAGAATGATTTGGCCGAGCAGTAAATGGTAGAGGTTGAACAAGAAGATCTTCAGGGTTTCCTTAAGCCTTAACATTATGAGACTCTATGATTCTATGATAGTAAGGATGCTGAGGGCACAACCATGTTGGTATGAGACTATAATATTTCCCCAGTACTTTTGGAGAATAGATGGTGCAGTGGATAGAGTGCTGGACTTGAAGTCAGGAAGACTCATCTTCATGAGATCAAATCCAGCCTCAGACACTTCCTAGTTGTGTGGTTCTGGGCAAGTCACTTATCTTTGTTTGCCCCTAATTCTTCATCTGTAAAATGAGCTGGAGAAGGAAATGGCAAACCACTCCAGCATCTTTGCCAAGAAAACCCCAGTTTGGGTCACAAAGGGTTGGACATGACTAAAACAATTCAATAACAAAAAACTTTTGTAAAATATGATCAAATGTCAAAAATATTTAAATTGAAAGTTTAGAGGTCCTCTAAAATAGCTTAAGTCAAACTCTTTATCATTCAAAGCTTTCCATCTTTCCTTCATTTTCTAAATATATTTTTTTTGTCATTTAGCCTTCTTCCCACCAAATTATTTGTTTAATCCTTTCACAACAGTAATTAGTGTTTATAATGCTGACCCAAGGCACTGAAAGTTTTTGAAGTCCCTTCTGAACCCTCAAAGATAAGTTATCTTTAGCATAATTTGAGTGTATGATATGGTATATTCATCTAACATATATTATTGAGTATTGTGCAGAGTACTTGAGTATGATGCAAAGATGAATAAATAAAACAAAGTCCTTGACCTTAAAACTTGAAACTTATGCTTGAGTGCTTCTTGTTGTATTCTTATCCACATCTAACTTTATCTCTGGACCTTGGACTTCAGGCATTTTCTTTGGCTTGTCTCCATGCCTCAAATGCTCTTTCTCCTCATCTCTACTTCTGGGCTTCCTTCAAGTTCCAGAAAAACATCTTACCTTCTATGGAAGCTTTCTTTAATCCCCCTTAATTCTAGAGACTTCTCTCTGTTGATTATTTGCAATTCGTCCTGTATACAACTTGTTTATACATAGTAGTTCACATATTGTCTCTACCATTAGACTGTGAGTTCCTTGAGATCAAGGACTCTTTTCTGCCTTTCTTTATCCCCAGCACTTAGCGTGCTGCCTAGCACGTAGTAGGTCCTTAATAAATGTTTATTGACTAACATGCCTTGTCCTATATAAAGCCAGAGTAGGTGTCTGACAATGTAGTAAATTTTGATGAGTTCCAAAAAGATCTAAATACAGTCTCATAGAATCCCTTTCCCATTGTTCTAGCAACTGAAATTCCACCATTAGAGGTTCATTCATCTAAATTAATGCCTTATTTCCAAGCATCTTCTTTTGAAATGCAAATGACTCTGAGGAGAATTTTATCAATCAGTTACACTATAAAGTATAAAATTACTTTGTGCCTTCATAGTTGACTAAGAGAGCACTGAGAAAGTGGGAGTTTTGATGGGAGGAGAAGAGGTATAAATTTGGATTCTGGAGCACTGCCTAGGGAGGGCACATGAGGGCATTGGTTATCCTTGAGAAATAGAGAGGTGCTAGAATGAGAGAGAATGTTAAAGAAATGGAAGGTGGGAGTGAATGAAAATAAATGAAGATAAACACTCTCTTCAACATTTTGCCACAATTTTTAAAGCTGGTAATCCATATGTAGTATATACGGTGACTTCATAGAAAGACTAGCCCTACAAAAAACTGAAGTGGTAAAGCTGGTCTTAAATACTCCCTACCTGCCCTTCCCCACCCATTAATATATGCCACCCCCACTTATATGCCTAGTGACCTTGTTTTCTTTCCTTCTCCATCTTTACCCCCTACAAAAGCAACCCCCAAGCCCCACCCCCAACCCCTTGTTCTTAGATTCTTTACACAGAATTGTAAAGGCAGTCACTTAACTATTTAAAGCATGACCTTACCATGGAATTTGCTTCCTCAGTGACCAAAGATGTAAGGAATGAAGCTCTAACTGGAATTTCAGGCATTAGCATTGTGGCAATGGAAGCATTTTGGGCCACTTCCCAAAGAAACTTAAATAGCACTTGATTGGCAGCCTCTTACTTTGTCTATATGTAAGGCTGGTTCTTCTTCTAGTACTAGAATATTCAGTTAACTTGAATGCCCCATTTCTCAATCAGGAGTTTATTGGATCAATGTTTTTGTATCACATAGGCCCAAGGCTGTCTCTTTTGCATCAATTGAGAGAACTTTTAGGAAGATTAAAAAAATAATTCCTCTGTCCTTGACATCAGATCAGATTGCTTACCCTACTTATGACTTTCAGAGGATACCTATGATCTCTGGCTCTGGATTATTACACTGATATCTGTTGTGCAAAGAAGCTGAATGTGCAGGAGACCATTTGATTTATCCTTATTTTCCTTGGGTGTTCCCAGAGATGAGCAGGGTTACTGAGACAAAATTGTGAAGCTGGTCAAGTTTGTCTTCAGTTCCTCTCCCTCTCACTCTTTTTATTCCTCTTCCCCCTGCCCTACTTCCTCAACTCAGGTACTCAATTCTTCTGCACTGACCCTTACCTATGCTTCTCCTCTCCAGCCTCATGATCCAAAATTAACATTCCTTTCTCCAATCAACCATAAATATTCTCAACCTTCAGTACCTGTCCATCAGCTATCTCTCTCTTTAGAATTAGAAATTTGACAAACTCATTTGCATTCAGATATTAATAATGGATGACAATTTAAGGAGAGATTAGCCTTTAAAAAAAGACCACTCCATGTTAAACCAAAAGAACAATGATCAAATTTTAGGTGTCATTGGGGAGAATTTTTTTCCTGAAGCAGTAGTCACAAACAGACTGTCTCCTAGCGGACTCTTTCCCCAAGGCCAAAGAGTTTAGGTTTTTGTCAGGAATGTGGAATTCAGAAGTTTAAGCTAGATGCAAAGGAGACTGAATTATTTTTTTTAACACGAGTTGGATGAAATTGGTAACCCAAATGTCTACATGTTGGTGTGATGGAAAGAGCACTGAGTTTGGAATTAGAGAATTTTGGTTTAAACCAAAGAAATCAGTGAAGAAGCTGATGATCCAGGATATGAAGGACACCAGGTAAGGGGCAAGCGGAGGGCCTTTCCTGAATAAGGAATGGCATGAACAAAGACAACAAGTTGAATAAGTGCTGCTAGGGTATAGGGTGTGTGGAGGGGACCCTAATGAGTTCAAGCTGTACAACCAGGTTGGAATCAGCTTGTTAATAGCCTTGAATGGAACACAAAAGAGTGTCAATTTTATCCTCTAGGCAATGGGGAGCCACTGGAAAATTTTTTGAATGTACCTAAATGACTATAAGGTAAGATTCGACAAATGTGCTACAAGTGGTACAAACATTAAGTGATATAATTGGAGGAGGGACAAATCACTTTCAACTAGATTGATTAGGGAAGGCTTCTTGGAAGAGGTGGCACTGGTGTTTAATCTTGAACAAAAAATAGGATGGAGTGGGGACAGAGGAGAGAGTGGATGATGGAAAGAAATAAAGGCAGACAGGAATTCATATGGCATTCCCTGGGGACAGGGGAAAAACTATTCTGACTAGAACATAGGGTTTGTGTAGGGGAGAAATAAGAGAAACTAGCATGGTACCAGATTGTAGAGGGCCTTGAATGCCACGCCAAGGCTCTTGGACTTGATTCACTACACTCTCTCCACATCTGCCTCTCAAAATTTTTGCCGTTTTTCAAGGCTCAGCTCAGGTGCTAAGCCTTACCTGAAGCCTTTTCCTGTGGTAAATGTTCTTGTGAGGGAAGTAGCATGTATCCTGAGCCTCTTTAAAGAAGTTTACCTCAGACCACAAATATTTGAGGTGTGGTGCATATATATTTAACTGTAGCCCCAAACACTTCTTAGAGATAGGCAAGAAAAGGAACAATCATTCGGCCATAAGCCCTCCTTCTGCTCTCCACAAAAGTAGAAATCAGTCTCCTTTGGAGAGGGTTAGTCCGAGTCCCAAACGAGAGAACTGTTACTTATGTCATACATGAGCCAATCTAAATCTTTACATTTAGACATGCAACTATGTCTAACTCCTACAATTAGTCTGAAGTGGTTAAATGTAGTCAATACATAGGGTGCCCCAAGCAGGGCATTCTTCAACAATTTGGGGAAAAGGTAAAAAAGAGATGTCATCTTCAAATTAGAACTGATAAGCCTCAATATAAAATAGACAAGATGATCTACATGCTGAAGTAACACCCTAACGAGAGGGATTATAAGCCATAGTTGTTCCTATAATTACAACTATATATACTAAAAGAGTGCTTTCACAGTCTTAGGGAGGACCTAAGGATACTTTCTGGAAAAAAGAAGGCAGTAATTTAAGATTTAATAAATGTAAAATAAACCAATCTGAGAAATCATATCTGTCAGAAAACTGTAGTATAATGAGGGGAGATTTGGGGTATCTGGTAAGGGATGCTGAGAAAGAAGAGTTTCAGATTAAGACTTTATTAGTGTTTATCCAGCACTCTCCAGCAGCAGAAAAGACTCTGATTCTAAATGATCAACTCCGGCTCTTCAGGCAGAAACGTCCCAAGTGTGGCAAAACCAAATTCATCAAGCTACTTTGGCTTGATGGGAATATTCCCTGAGAACATTCCACTCTTTTTGCTCTGACTTTATACCCACCAAACAATTTTCTAAGTTTTTGTGATTTCATCTCCTGAGTGGACTTACCTCTAGGGAGGGAGGGCCCTGCTCAGAAAACCAGGACTGCTTTGTGAATCAGGTAGAGGTTTCATGGTAAATTAATAACTTGGCATTCTGCTTTATAAATCAGTTTCTTGAGAGTATAATTCCTCAAAGCCTGATCACCCCTTGGGTGAACTGATAAAATTGAGTTTCTGAACCTGCAAGCAGAACAGACCCTGTATCTACTATGAACACACCAAGGTACAGACAACCTGAGGCTCTGTCTGAGCAACCAAAGCTACTCGCTCACTGGCTCTCTTTATCCCTCCCTCCTTCATTCTCCTTGCCCTCTCTCCCTCCCTCTCCTTCTCCCTCCCCCTCCCTCTCCCTCTCCCTCCCTCTCTCTCTCTCTCTCTCTCCCTCCTCTTGCCTTCTCCTCTCTCTTTTTCTCCTTCCCTCTCTTCTCTCCTTCCTTAAAAGTGTCTCAATACATGTTCAGCACTATTTTAACTCTGTTACAGTAGAAATGTCAGCTGGCCAACACCAATAACAGTGTCATGTAGGTTAGAATAATAGACTCTCAAAGCTGGAAGTAAACTTAGAGGTGACCTGATCCAATTTATAAAGCATGAATCTAACCTGGTCTAATTTATAAAGCACGAATCTAATTTTATTTGACCTTTTCTTGAATGCCTCCAGTGACAGGGAACTCACTACCTTCCTAAGGCAGTACATCCCTTTCTTTAAACATATCTTCTTATCAAGAAATTCTTCCATATGTAACCCTTGTGTCAAAGGCTACTTCCTGAAATAAAGGACTTGAGGATACTTTAGAGGACTTCTCATCCCTCTGTACTGTTTTTCTAACTTAAATAATCTGGTAACTTCAGTATAATTACCAATTCCCTTTATAAGCACAGAGATTCACATGGCTGAAAGCATGAGCAGATTTATTGAGTGGCTAAGGGAAATCTGGGTGTCTATTAGAACCCCAAAGAAAATAACATCTACCAGTGAGCAACTCACACCCTCCCTCCACTCACCCAACACCTAAATAGTTTCAGTCATAATAACAACCTGCCCAGGGTTTCCATTAGGAGGGAAATGGATTACTCCTCCATTAATAATACTTAATAATAACAGCTAACGTTCATTTAAATTTTGAGAAGTGCTTCACATTTATTATCTCATTTGATTTTCACCACAACTTTCTGAGTTAGATTAGAGATCCTTTCTATGGTACCTCTGACTATTTGTGTCATATTATTTTCTTGTAGTCAATATAAGTTATACTCAGCACCCTTTAAATGACAGTTGTCTTTTCTCCCAGGGGGCCATCTCTGCCTCTCTCAAATCTTTTGCCACCTGTGTCACCACTCAAAATTCTATTCTCTTTCTGAACCTTTTTTAGTACTCTAGGTTCTGTGGCACATGCATGCACATGTACATGTGCACACACACAGACACATACCACACACACAGACACACACAGATGAGCATGCACACACACACACACACACACAGAGTTTCCCCAGGGGTTTAGAAGGACAATCTCCCATTACACATTAAAAGTGGGTCCCTTTTTCTACTTCTATTTTGGGTCAGGGTGGAATTATAAATGGATATTCTTTCTCCTTCAATGCTTGGATGATAATCCTCCTGCTTAGGGTAGCACTGCCACAAGATGTAGAGCCTCCAAGTTGAGAAACTTCATCTTCTTTCTATATCTGATAGAATGTAAACTCTATGAGAGCAAGGATTGTTTTACTTTTGTCTTTGTATTCCCTATCATCTGGCACAGTGCCTGACTAGTAGTAATAGTTATAGTAGTAGTAATGGTGGTGGTAGTGGTAGTAGTGATGGTGGTGGTAGTAATAACGGGAGTGGTAGTAGTAGTAGCAGCAGCAGCAGCTAGCGTTTATATTTTTTGTTCGGTCATTATGTCAGTCATGTTAAATCCATGGCTGGATTTAAAGTCATGAGGATGAGTCTTCCTGTTACCAAGCCCAGTACTCTATCCACCTAGTTGCCCTTAGTTCCTGAGGACAAATCTATCCTCAGATACTTATTAGCTGTGTGACCTTGGGTAAGTCACTTAGCCCTGTTTGCCTCAGTTTCTTCATTTATAAAATGAGCTGGAGAAAGAAAATAGAAAACCACACTAGTATCTTTGCCAAGGAAACCCCAAATGGTGTCACAAAGAATTGGACAGGACTGAAATAACTGAACAATAGCTCCGTGTAACTTTAATGCCCAACTGTATCTGTTTTTTTTGTGTGCTTTTTTAGTTTTTTTTTTTTTTTAATCTGGGATAGCTAGGTAGTGCAGTGGAGAGAGTGCCAGCCTGGAGTCAGGAAGACCTGAACATTTATATAGGCCTTTTCAAAATTTCCAAAGTGCTTTATATATGTTATCAGATTTGACCCTCAAAACAACTCTGTGAAGTAGGGGCTATTCTTATGTCCATTTTAAAGATGAAGAAACAGAAGCTGTGGTTTAATGACTTGTCCAATGTTGCATAGCTACTAAATGTTGGAGGGAGGTCTTCTTGAGTCTAAGTCTAGCATTTTATCCACTATAGTAAACAAAAAGTGCTCAATAAATGTTTGTTGATTAACTCCATTCTTTCCCTAATTCTCTCTCTGACTGCCACAATTCCTTGTTGCTGGGGCAGCTAAGTAATGTTATGAAATTTCTCTAGGACTGCTTCCTGAAACATCTAAGAGAAAGGATATGTAGTCTCCTACCACTACCATGAGCCTGGGAAGAAAATTTTTGTAGTATTCATTACTCTTATATTAAGTTTAAATTTGCCTTCTCATTATCCATTGTCACTTCCCTATTATTTTTTAGGGCAGGGCTTCTTAAACTTTTTCCACTCATGACCTCTTTTTATGTTTTGGCAGCTGCCATTGGTGCTGCATGGCCTGAGGGCACATGTAGTGCAAAATGCATATGCTTTGTGTTCAGAACCAAGGCTGCAGTAAAGTTGTGCGATGCAGCATTGGCAAGCACTGCCAGAAACACCTCGGGTTCATTATGTGTTTGATTTTGAATTAATATCTAGTTGTTGTGTGTTCATAAACTTTTTACTGTTGCCAAATTTTTTGTGACCCCGTATAGGGTCACGACCATCATCCCTCCAGTTTTCCCAGCTAACATCCTTAATGGCATCTTTGACCACCCTGTCTCTCAACCTCCCTATCCCCCTATCCAATCTCTTACCAAGTTCTGTTGATTCAACCTATATAATATCTCTCATATACACCCTCATCAATTTTCTGACACTGTCACCGCCCTCAACATTTCATGCATTCTTAGATTATCGCAGTAGCTGCTTGCTAGTTTCTGTGGCCTCAAGGCTCTCCCCACTCTAGTCTATCCTCCACCCAGCTATCAAAGTGCAGTTCTGACTATGTCATTCTTTGCCCCATTCAACACCAGTGGCTCCTTAATGCCACCAGGATCAAATGTGAAATCCTCTGTTTGGCTTTTAAAGCCCTTCATCATCTAGTCCGTTTCTATCTTTCTAGTCTACTTAAATCTTTCTGCCCTTCACCTGCTCTATGAGCTAGGGGCACTGATTTCCTTGCTGTTCCTTACAAAAGACACTCCCTGTCCCAGATGCCTTCTCAATGGTTGTATCTCCTGCATGGAATGTTCTCTTCTCTCATTGCTACCTCCTGACTTCCCTGACTTCCTTCAAATATCAGCTAAAATCCCACTTTCTGCAAGATCCCTTTTCCAGTTCCCCTCAATACTAGTGCCTTCGCTCTGAGATTATCTTCAGTTTGTCCCATGTTTGTTATTTGTGCATAGTCTTTTGGATATTGTCTCCCTCCTTTAGACTTTGAGATACTTGAGACCAGGGGTTGTTTTTGCCTTTCTTTGTGTCCTCAAAGCCTAACATAGTGCCTAGCATATAGTAGGAGCTTAATAAATCCTTTTTGATTTGCCTTTTAGTTTAGGCTTCTGAGATCAGCTGCTATATCAACTATGGGGCATGCCACTTGGTATATAGGCACAAGGTAAAGAACCTTCCAGGCATTAGAAGGCCCAGAACAACTCTAACTAAATTCACATTTGTCTGTTACTTGATTTACTCTATACTATCATGACATGCTGTGTATTTCTTTGGGTAGGGGCATATAATCTATATTCACTCAACTATAAACATTTTATATCCCCCTAGTAGAATATACACTCCTTGAGGGTGGCAACTTTTGCATTTGTAGCTTCTGAGCTAAGCATAATGCCTGGAACATATCAAGAATTAGTATATGTTTATTAATTGATGGTTTTAGTCAAACCTCCACATCCTCTCGATGTACTCAAATGGTTAATATCCCTTCTAAATTGTGGTACACAAACCGAACAGAACATTCCAAAGTGTGATTTGAAAAATTCAGGAGTTAGTGGGGCTGTCACCTCACTTGGTCTGGACACTGTAATTATATCATTTCTACTTAAAACCTCATTACCTTTGTTGGCTGTCACATCACACTTGTCTTGAGTCATCAAAGTACACAGCTGTTCTTCACATTAGCTGTTGTCTAAACGTTGCTATCTTTCCCTTTCTTGTACTTGTGCAGTTATTTTTGTAACCCAGCTTCAGATATTTATTTATTCTATGAGTTCTAATAAATTTAGCTCATTGTTCTAGCCTCTCAAGAACCTTTTAAATCTTATTCTATCATCCATCAATATTAGATATCTCTCTCAGCTTCATCTTCATGTCATTTTTAATCTGATGGATGTGTTAGATATGCTTTCATTCAAGTCACTGATAAAATTTTGACCGGAATAGGGTTGAGGACTAAGGTCTCTAATAGGCCTTAATATGATAGAGATGGAAGAGACCCAAGGCATCACCTAGTTAAGTGCCCTCATCTTGTGACAGAAGAAATCAAGATCCAGAGAAGGGGAGTGACTTGTGATCACTCTCCAGGTGGGCATGGATCCATTAGCCATCTGCAATGATTTCTGAGTCCACTATCCTATCATCTTCTAGACTACACATCTCTCCAGCTTGTCTGCAAGACTGTTATAGAACAATTAGTGAAAAGATTTGCTAAGATTCAGGCATTTTGTGTCTATGGCATTTTCCAAACCTGCTAGTTTAGTAACCTTATTAAAAAGGAAATCGGATTAGCCCAGTATCACTTATTCTTGGTTAACCCTATGTTAGCTCCTAGAGAGCATTGCTTCTCTTCCAAACCAAATACTTAATGACTCAATCTGTAACTTTGCCAGGAAAAAGAGCAAAGCCCACTTGCTTCTATTTTGTAAAATTCACTTTATTCCCTTTTGTGAAAATTGGAACATTTACATGACTCTAGTCCTCTAATACTTCTTTGATTCTCCAGGACTTTTTGAAGGTTAGCAATAGCAGTTTAACCCATATATATATATATATATTTCCCCCCATTTCCTGCATTACAATGACTCTGACCAGATGATAGATTCATTTAGGGCAGTTGAATGTTCCAATTTACTTTACTATTCTTATTAATTTAGGCAGCTCATTTTGGTAAACAATTTCCACTCTCAACCCCTCATCCCTGCCAACCAATCCCTTTTCCAGGGTAGCCCACAAAGAGCCCTATTGCCATGTTTGAATAAAATGCCATTTCTTTCCAACATATAAAGCCTGTGCCACAATGCTCAGGTAGAAAAACAGGACTCTTCCATTCTTTCCTGCAGAAATAACAACACTGACTCAAGTTGACATCAGGGCAAACCAACCATCTCTGCTTTAGCATGAATACATTTGTGAAAGCTGGCGACCTCTTTGTTTCATTCACAGCAGTAACTAAGCGAGCCCTGGGAAAGCTTGCCTGATGGTATGGGAACAGCTAATTGGCAGGTGAAGGTATTGAGACTCTGTCTTTCTGGCACCCCATGTTTATGCTGCTGGAAATAAACAGGTTGTCCTTGCTGATGGAGCAGATGGTCTGACTTCTCCAGTCCTTCAGAGACACCCCCTTGTAATTACTGCTCTGCATCCACAATGTATGGAAGGTTAATTTGGTAACTCAAATGCGTGCATCAAAGATTATGTAATCTGTTGGCAGGCTAATGTAGCTACACTTGGTGAGTTCAGAAAGATTAAAAAGTATCACTGATCACATTTGAATATGAAATAATGCAAATATATTTCCAGCCCCCCGATTTAACTTAAAAGTATGCAGATTGATTACTATTCCCTTTGAGAGGCCCACTATTAGTAGAGCTTTTAACTGAGCCCACAAAGGCTACGTCCACATTCCCAAGGTTACAGAGGTTTTAGCCAGCCTATATTGGTGGAACAAATGAATTTATCCTGAAATGAAAGTATTTTTAAGGGATCTTGCTTTTGATTCACTTCTTCCCTCTTTTGTATCCCACTTTTGGACAAAGAAATGGAGAAAACTCAACCTATTCACATTGTTCCTTGTGAGTAGTCTTGGGGAAAGAGTTAATTGGAAGAGATGTAAACTATTGGTCAAAATGAATTTTTACATAGAAGCTGTAACTAAGCACATTGGAACCTGGGGCAAATTCTGTTGGAATGGGGCATTTCCCAGAAAACTAGATATTAAGAAGAAGTACTCAGTTCCCGAGAGAGGCAGTCCAACTGTGAGGGTCATCATGGGGGGGGTGTAGTAGGCAGCAATTTCCCTACACATTTCCCTCTACCCTGACAGCTTTTCCCACACATACAACTTCTACTGGCCCCAACTTCCTTCCCTCCCCTCACAAAAGCTGATTGGCCCCAGCTTCTCTGACAAAGCTTCTCGGCCTAGGGCCCATGAAAAAGTCCAAGCCAAATGGTATCCATGCCTCTCTGACTTGGTGGATGCCTGAGACCATGCTAATACCTGACTGATCAGAAGTACTTACAGATGGAGACAAGGAGGTCCAGAGAGGTTAAGCACTGCTGTATCATTGTTGTATATACTTGCTGCATGGAGGCAAGGTAAATCCCCTTTGTCAGATGTTCATTGCCTTGCAAGTGCCTCATTTTGTCCCAACATTGAACCTGAGCTAAAGGAGCACTGGTTTTAGAGCTATGCCTAAATCAGGAAGGGGAGGAAGGGATTTTCTGCGCTTCCTCTTTCTCTTATAGTCTAATAGCATAATAAAACATGTGCATATATTAAATGTTAAAATACATAATGAATATATTAAATATAGTAATGAGTAAATACGTATATGTATATAATCACATAAGAATATGATAAGTACATAAAAGGAGCACAAAATGCTATAAAACCAGATTAGAGAAATGCAGACATAGAATGTTGGAGTTGGGATCCAAAAAATTCTTGACAGGCTCCAATGTTGGATTGAATCAAATGAAAGGCAACTTAATAGAGATTATCACCTGTGAAAGATATTGCAGAAGAGATGCTTTATCAAGTATGTATTAGACTCTAGAGAACCTCTGGAGTCAGGTCCAATTCTGATGTTCTGTGATTCTGGATCCCTGTTGAGGTTTAGGTTGGACAAAATTATCTCTGAAGCCACTTCTAGCTCTAAGATCCTATTAAAATACTCTTACTTCCAGTTTGGGGACCTAATTAAGGCAAACAGAGAAGGCTTCAGGTAGGAGGTGGAATGTGAGTTGTGTTCTTAATGAAATGGTTGAGAAAGGGACTAGACATGTGATTTCACTGGTATAAGGAATTCTCATGTGAGGACATTCTCTCTCCTAATGCAAGTAAGGACCTTCTCTGCAACTTATAGTCTTAGAAAGCTGCCTAAAGAACTGAGGTTAAGTGACTCACCCAGGATCACATAAATAATATGTGTTAGAGATGGAAACTGAAACTCAATTTTCTTGGCTCCAAGATCGGTTTTGTAGCCAGTATACCATACTGCATCTCCAATTTGATAAAAATATGCGTAGATTGAGTTTTTGTAAGTTGAATCCTCCAACATTTCTGAAAGACTTTCTATTCATTTCAGGTTGACCTTCAAAGGCAAGACAACCACTTTAGCATTAAATTTTCCCTAGTTACATTCAAGGAGTTAAATTCACTAGAAGAGCTTACTCATTTTTAATCCTTTGTAAAGGAAAAAATCCTTTCTGCAGTGCGAATTATCACTTTCCAGACAAACTTGGATTTGGGCATATTGGATTTTAGTTTTCTTGTAAATGCTAACCTTTGTAAATGCTAATCTTTCCTATATTGCATATGACTGGAAAGATCATAGAGAGAGAAACAGTTAATAATTCAAACAATCAAACTGCCTCTATGACCTTAGGTAAGTAGTTTCTTTTCTCTGTCCCTAAGTATCCTCATCTGCAAAATAAGCGAGCTGGACTTTATGATCTGTGACAGTGCTATATATGTATGTGTATATACATGTATGTGTATACATACATGTATGTATGTATGTGGGCAATGTCCAGTTATTAAATCTGAGTGCTATCAATCACATATATAAATCACAGGTATATATATGATGTATATGTATTGTATATTCAAGCTATATACCATGGGGAGTGATTATAATGAAAGAAGAATAGTCATGTTGCATTTTTTTTCTTTAATTTAAAATCTTTGCTTAAAGGAAAGATTTCCTGGACAGGGAAGAAGGAGAAATATATCTAGAACTGAAAATAATATAAAAACCAAAGATAAAACTTTTAAATTGCATAAACATTTAAGTGAAAAAATAAATAATTAAAATGGTATTAAAAACAGAATAGCAATTGGGATACTCAGAAGTTCACAGAAGAAAGAACCTGGGAATGAAGTTCCTATACTCTACGCAAACATCCAGAATTTAGGAGGCAAGCAAGAAAACCTAGAGATCCCAACATATGGATGCAAATTTAACCTCCATGATATTGCTGAGACTTGGCAAGATGGAACCTGTTATCAGAATATGACTCAGAATGTAGCCCTTATTTGAAAGAAATGGAGACAGCTCTAGGTGGTGCAATGGATAGAGCTCTGGGGTGGAAAAAGGAAGACCTGAGTTCAAATTCAACCTCAGACACTCACCAGCTGTGTGACCCTGAGCAAGTTACTTAACCTCTGCCTCCCTCAGTTTCTTCCAACATGAAATGGGGACAATAACAGCACCTACCTCCCAGGGTTGTCGTGAGAATTAAATGAGATAATATTTTAAGGTATTTAGCACAGTGCCTGGCATATAGTAGGCACTTAATACATGCTTGTTCCCTACCCCTAAAGGAAAAATAAGCTAGGTAAAAGATGTTGGAGGTGAGGGATGGGCAGCATTACATATTTAGAAGTCATGGCCATGAGAGGAGATAGAGAAACCAGAAGGCAGAAGTGTGGTTGAGAGAATTCAAGGGAAAATCAAAGGAGGGAAACATAATGATAATACTTATTAGAACACTGATGATAGAAAGCACTGGATAGAAAAAGGAAATAGTTGAGAGGTTCAGGAAAGAGGGCATGCTTGTGACACAGAGGCATGATAAAATAGTGATGGGAAACTTTAGTAATTCAGAGCTGTGCTGGAGCTCTGTTTGCCAAACGTAGAGTAGCCAATTACTTCTTGATTTGTCTTAATGAAAATATGATTCTTAAAAGGTAATGATTAACAATGGGAAATTCTATTTTTGGAGTTTATTCTCACCAACAAAGAGGAACTGGTTACTGGGGTTGAAATCAAGTCAACAATCATTGAGTAAGCACCTACTAGATGCCAGATACTGGGCTAAAGGTAGACATGATGAGCGTTTTGGGGGAATGGACCATTCCTTCTCAGTATTTGATAGAGACAGAGAAAAAGATGTGCTTCCTAAATTTTGGGAAAACAGATTTTGAAGAGAGCAGAGAATCATAGGTAAGATCCCATGGACTAAAATGCTACTGGGAGGATGGGAAATTATCAATAAAAAGAAATTCTGAAGATATACAGGGAAATTATTTCAATGAGAAAGAAAAGGGGTGTTTATATGAAGAAAACAATGGAGACATTCAGAGAACTTGCCAATCGACTTGGATTTTTCAGAGCTATGTACAGAAAATGGAAGGAAGGGCAGGTAAGAAAGAAATAATATAAGAATATGACTTTGTCTTATAAAAATAATGTCAGGAGTGTTAAACTCAGAATGAGAGAAGCTAAGGATAAAGAAAGAGGCTTGTTGTTGTTTTAGCTATATTGAGGAAAAGAGGAAGATCAAAGAAAGGATAGGACTGCTACATATGGTGGATAGAACAATGATAACTGACAAAAGAGAAGGCAGAATCGCTCAGTTCTAATATAATTTTTCTTTTCTCTAGCAAGGAGGATGACTCTTGCCCTAGGAATGAGAGTGAAAAATAACTGAAAGGGAATTGAGACCTAAGATAAGTAAAATAGTGAGAGAATACTTTGTTGCCTATGTTGAATTCAAGCCACCTACCCCAGCTGAGCTACATCCTTGGGTAGTGAAAGAATTCCTGCTATGATCTCTGAGCTACTGTCTATGTGTGATGTGAAAGATCATGGAGAATTGGAGAGATACTCTGCAGGACTGAAGGAAGGCAAATGTGCTGATTTTTAAAGGGAAGAGAACAGAGTCTGCAAACTGGAATCCAGTGAGGCTGTCTTTGATTCCTGGGGAAAACTCTCTAAGGGATCATTAAATAGACAGTAAACATCTACAAAAGAAGCGATTATTACAAAGGAAAGGGACAGCTTGGCTTTATTAAGAACCTTCTTTCCTTTTTTGACCTGATTACAAAGCTAGTAGATCAGGATAAGGCTACAATTACATTTTACCTAGATCTTAATAAAACATTTGATAAAGAATATCATACTATTTTAGTAAATAATAAAAAGGTGTAGAAATATGCGCTAGACCATAATGCAGTTAGATGGATTTGCAACTGGTTAAATGGCCAGGCCAAACTCAAAAAGCATTCATTAATAAGTTCAAAGTCAACTTGGCAAGATGGCTTCAGTGGAGAAGCCCAGGGTGTCCTGCTTGGTTCTGTGCTATTATATAATCAATGACTTGGATAAAGGCATAAATGGTAAGCCCATCAAATTTGCAAATGACATAAAACTAGGAGAGATAGCTAACACAATCATAGGGTTTTGATCCATAACAGTTTTGATAGGCTAGAAAATTGGGCTAAATCTAATAATATAAAATTCAATATGTTTGGTTTGGAAAAAAGAACCTTTCATAAATAAAGGATAGGAAGGCATGTTAACACAGAGATGATCCTTTTTGACCTTTCTGGACCCTCCTTTTCTCCTGGATACTTTTTCTTCTTTCTTTGTGAAGCTGCTCTCTTGGTTGTCTTCATACTTGTCTCACCACTCTTCAGTTTCCTACAATATACTCCCTTACTGGATATACCCCAAGGCTATACCCTGGGCTCTATTCTCTATCTATGCTCTCTCTGTCTCTCAGGGATATCATTAGCTCACATAGGATTAATTATCATCTCTATGCTGATGACTCCAAGAGCCATATTTTTAGATCTAATCTTTTTCCTGAGTTCCAGTCCCACATCCCCGAATGCCTACTAGACATTTTGAAAATGGATGTTCCATAGACAGCTGAAAATCAACATGGACTAAACTAAACTCATTATCTTTTCTTCCAAACTCATCCTTTCACTGTGTCTGTTGAGGGCACTACCATCCATCTAGTCCTACGGATTTGCAATCTTGGTGTCATCTTCAGTTCCTCACTTTTACTCCACAAATCCATTCAGCTTCCAAATCTTGTCATCTTTACCTCCATAACACATCCTCACATCCTACTCTTTATCTCTATTCATAGAACCATTCTCCTATCTCAAGCCCTTATCTTCTTTTGCCAGGACGATTGCAACAGCCTCTACATTGTTCTCCCTTCCCTGAGTCTCTTTCTAGGACAGTCCCTTTTCTATATAACTGACAGAGTAATTTTCCTAAAGGTATGAGTGCATGTTGTTTTCCCTAGAAAACTGTACTCCTTGAGGGAAAATATCATCACTTTTGGTAGTGTCCCCAGCACGTAGAACACTGCCTGGCACATAGTTAGTGCTTAATAAATACTTCTTGATTAAGTGATTGAAAGCAGTTTATCCAAAAAAAGATCTGGGAATTCTTTTTGACTGAAGAGTCAATATGAGTTAGCAGTGTGATGTGGCAGCTGAAAAATGAATGTGATCTTGGGCTGCATAAAGAGAAGCAAAGCTTTCAAGTTGATACCTTTCTGGATTTTCTGGTCAAACATCACCTAGATTATTGGGTTGAGTTTGGGGTGCCACAGTATAAGTAAAATATTCACAAATGGAGAGTATCTAGAGGCAAGCATCCACAATGGTAAAGGGCATCGAGTCTAAGCCATATGAAGACCAGTTGATTGAACTGGGGATGTTTAGCTGAGAGGAGACTCATGCTGGGCATGATAATTGTCTTCAAGGAAGGAGTCACCTAGAAGCAGGATTCAGATTGTTTTGTTTGGCCTCAGAGAGCAGAAACAGAAGCAATTGGTGGAAGTTGCAGAGAGGAAGACTTTGGCCTTATGTCAGGTAAAACTTCCAAATAATTACAACTGTCCTAAAGTGGAATGGTTTGCTTCAGGAGGTGGTGGGTCCTGCCTCACCAGATATTAGCTAATAATGGCAATTCCTTTCCAATAAAACTTGGACTAGGTGATAACTAAAGCTCCTTATAATACTAGAATTTTCTAATTCAGTGCTTATGTGACCACTGGAAGTGGACCTTCCAGGTATTCTTTCAGTAACCTGCCATGTATGTTGTTGTCTGGATCTTGTGACTTGAACTCATTCAGGGCAACTAGGTACTTTCTTACCATCTCATATCTTATCTTGATTTTTGATTCCCTGTTAATTCTCTTTTGTTCAATGTTCTTGGTATAGAAAATAGAAACAAAATAAGAGGTGAGAAGTCCAACATTCTTTTCACCGTTGTTAATGGCTATGCTCCAATCCACCCAGGCAGCAGTTCAGTACTTCGCCCTCCACAGAGCTAAAAGAACTTCTCCTTTTTGTGCCCTTAGCATTCACTGCCAGCCTCAGTTCATTCTAGGCTTTAGCATTTCTTATATTATTATTAAAGTAATATTTCATTCTTTTATTCAACTTCAGTTATAGCCCTGCTTCTGTCTTCTGCACAGTTTTTTAAAAAAATTAAGTTGGTCAATGAATTCCCTGTATATCCATATCAGTTTCTTTAGCAGTTCAACCATTTCTTCCTCATTTTTAGGACTTTTCCCTCCTCATATCATTCACTCATGCCCTTTAAACTGCCTTTTCCCCTAACATTAGGCCATGCTATCCTACCTATTCTTTCTCTGAACCCAGTTTTACAAAATCTCAAGTGTACATCATATTATGCCTAGCTTTCTAGTTCTCATATAAGAACAATAATAATCCTTCATCTCATGGAATTCTTCTCTAATGATAACAGAATGTCACATGGGTTCATCAAGTATAAAATTCTGAACATAATATCAACAAAAGATAGAGAATGAAAGCTTCAAGCATGAATCCACAGGTCACATTGGTCTCCTTCAGGCAAGATACACCAAGCATAAAGATATCTAAGAGGAGGCTATGGATGAATACATTAAGAGATTTGCTGGAATTCTGAAATCAAAGATGCATTGGAAGAATTTTTTAAAAGTAACTAATACCTAAGTAATACCAGTCTAAATGTATAGTAGGTAGGTAGGTGGTTTAGTGGACAGACTGTTAGACTCAGAGTCAGGAAGATATAAGTTCAAATCCTGCCTCAAACACTATGTAACTGGGCAAGTGATTTAAATTCTTTCAGCCACAATTTCCCCATCTGTAAAGTGGTAATAATAATAGAATCTATCTCCCAAAGATTTTTTATGAAGATCAAATGAAATAACATATGTAAAGACATTTGTGAATCTTAAAGTGCCACATAAGTACAAATTATCATTATCATCATTTTACTTTTTGTATTTCAAGTGAACCATAGCAGATTTAGAAATTACACTAACAAAATCCTGCAAGATCTTAACAAAAACACAGAACCTATCACCCTAAGGCAGCTATAGAAACATTTCACACCCTTACTAAAAAGAGAACTTGTAGACATTTTTAGAGAATGTAATAAACAAGTAAAAAATCTATAGAAATGTTCCAGGAATAAGCAGATATTAGTGCACTGAGCAATAGGTATAGCCCAATAGGCACATGCCACTGGATTTGTCAACAGTAATCAATGGCTTTCTTTTGGATGGAATCAATGAAATGACTAAAATCTAGAAGTCAAATAAAAAAGCCTTCCATGAGCTGCATCACATGAGCTCAGGCAACAATATGATGAGGAAGAAACATTTTTTAAAAGTAGCCATGTGGAAATAGAGGGGTTTATGGTCGCAATTCTGAACCAGGTCACTGCCTGCAGAAACTATAGAAGGGTTATTCTTAAGAAGCCTGTACTTTTAACCTAGGACGATTGTGCAAAAATAAAATAGTGGAGATGGTGCAAAATACCATAGCAGACTATGAAATTTTAATTCCTACTTAGGAAGCTAGCTTAGATAGCTAGAATTATAAATCAGAAACCCACTATCTTTTATGGACTGTCAGATAACAAATTCCCATACTACAAAAATGATCTCAAAATATCAATGAAAGGTCAACCACTAAACTGTACTGGACAGACTATTATGACAGACCGAACAATTGCCCACAATTGCCTAGATAAAACATTGATTCATAAAAACTTAAGAACAAGATTTTAAATAGATGTCACCATTCCAAATACTTGTAATCTCCAAGTTATAAGCAATGAAAAGCTTTCAAAGTATAGACAGCTGACTAGGGATACAAAAATCATGTGGGAACAGGATGAGGTACCTATCATTCCTCTTTTGCTGTCTGCTACTAGATATTTCCCAGGGATGCTTTAAAGGGAGAGGTTATATCATAATGCTTTTTCTCAGTTCCAAGGAACAGTTATTTTATCTACATGGAATATAAAGGAACATTAAGACAGTGACTTGTGCCTGTAACAACTTTTATCTGAGGACCGTTGGAAAAGGGGAGCACAAGACAACAATAGTGCAAATAGCTAACAATTATATATCACTAAGGCTCATTCTTCATTTGTTTCAGTTATGTCTGACTCTCTGGAACCCCATTTGGGGTTTTCTTGGCAAAGACACTGGAGTGGTTTGCCATGTCCTTCTCCAGCTCATTTTATAGATGAGAAACTGAAACACACAGTGTTAAGTGATTGTATGACTTGTAAGTGTCTGAGGTCAGATTTGAACTCAGGCAGATGAATCTTCCTGACTCCTGACCCAGCACTCTATTCACTGCACTACCTAGCTGCCCCAAGGTTTGCAAAGTAATTGAACTCTAACATTGAAGGGTTGCTTCCTCCTGAAAGTGCCATCACTCTTACTTTAGTCACCAGTCCCTTTTCCTTACTTCAAAATTGCACGCACACATGTGTGCACACACACACAGACACACCCCCTTAGCTAATGCATCCCTTAAGAAGTTGCCCTCATCACTTCACTACATTTTGAATAACAAAATTATCAACCAGCCAAACTAAGAGGTTTTATTTTAGGCACCTTTCCTTTTACAAAGAGAGTTAGAGGCTCCAATGTCAAGATAGTGATACCAAGATAGTGACAGCCCCCACCACATACACATACACACCACTACTATGTCCTGCCTCACACCAAGTTTGTATTTGTTCCCTGAACCTGTCATCCACTTTCACCTTCTGCCCAGGTGGTCCTTGGTGTATACTCCCTGGAGTGTTGCTGTGTTTCCCCCTACTTTGATTGGTGAGGACTGAAATGTTCCCCTATCTACTTCATAAATTTTCCTCATGTGAGGATATCCTCTCAGTATGCAGAAGAGTGACATTTAAAAAATTCAAAAGACACAGTTGCTGGGCAATTTAATCAATTTATTAATAATGCCAGCATGTTTACTAATAAAAGGATGGTCATTTGGCTGTCTCTCTTAGACCAAACACCCCTCATGGTGGTGGGCTCACAGTTTATATGTGCTTGGAAGAGCAGGTACTCCTGAGGTTGGCAATCAGCTCTGGTTAACAAGAGAGAATGAACATTACAATGAGAGGTTTGGGCTATATTACAATGATGGTACATGACTTGGAGCATCTAAATCTTGGTCAAAGGGACATCAATTTTCATATCACCTGTCTGATAAAAGAGACAATCAACATTATCCCAGACCTGTCTGAGTAAACACAATGAGCAGGAATGTACCCATTAGCCTAAACTTAGAATTTCTTTCACTGTTTTTAATTAGATCCGAGCCATCCTGGCTGGATAATTCTGTGAGAGAGATTTCTCACACTGATTGATTTATGGATGAGTAAGTAGAAAAGGGGAAAAACCTTGGTGCTAATTCAATAATTAGTTATTAATACAAGGGAAAAATAATAATTTCTCTCAGAATACTTCAGCAATTCAAATCTATTTCTTTTGAACAAGGTATAACCTTCTATTACTATATTCCAGTCATGAATCTTATTGAAACTACCCTCAAGGATATGTATGAAGTCAAATTTACTTTCTTATGTTAATATCCCAAGTTAATGTTGTTACCCATATGCTGCATATTTGTGTATTGATATCTGAGCTCATGAGAATTATTCCGGCCTATTTCCTTGTATATTGTATTTTGTGAATTACTGGATCTCTCTATTGATATCCTTCTCTCTTATGTTTTACCTACTACTCTCTGTGGTATCTGGCTTAGCAGATAGAGCAGTTTTCTTCTTCCCTGTCCATTTTAAGTTTAAAGCTGAAAATATGTTACAGTTCCAGATTTAATGATGGTACTCTCAGAGAAGAACAGTTGGCAAATTCATGCATTATGTCTGCCCTTGAGAGGCAGTGTAGAATGCCAGATCAGGAGTTGGGAAGACTAGGGTCCAAATCTTACCTCTGATACAACCTAGCTGAGTGAACTCCCACAAGTCATTGTACCTTTCTTAGACTTAGGCATTTGCTAAGTTATAGGTGGTCCAGGTTCTGCATAGGCTTTTTTGTTTCTGTTTTTACAAAATCGCAGATCCTTGACATACTCATATGTGTTTAGTCTTCCTTTCCCAAAACTATTTTAAGGAAGCATTTCTGTTTTGACCAATTGGCATATAAATGTGTGCACATGCATCCAGGTATGCTCACAGTACTCATTCTAGCCCCTGGTATGATGTGCAGGACTCAGAGGGATCCTAACAAATTTCGCTGAGCAAGTACTCTTTTAAAGCAAAATCCTTTATTCAAATAAAGAGAAATGGACTGTGGTAACAGTTGCTATCAAGTAATTCTATTCAGTAAGCATTTATTAAGTATCTCACTATGTACAAGGTAACCCATACTAGGAGATGACAGTAATGAAAATGAAGAGTCCCTAACCTCAAGGAATTATGTTCTACTGGGAGAAAAGAATACATACATAGTTAAATTCAATATATACAAAGTAAAAATGAATAATAGGGTGGAATCATTAACAACTAAAGGGAGTATGAAAGTGTAGGAGATGTCATTTGAGCTGATTCTTGAGTGAAATTACTGATTATTAGAGATGGAGGTGAGGAAGATGAGTATTTCAGACATAGGAGGCAGCCGGTAGAAAGAAATAGAGATTGAACGTTGAGTGAGTGATGACAAGGGGGCAAATTTGGCAGAAAGGGAGAGTATGTAAGGAGGAATGATGTGAAATCAATTTAGAAAGACAGGTTGGAGTCACATTGTAAAAATACTAAAAATAATCATATTTTCTGGATTTACAATTTTTTTCTTAGTGTATATTGGAATAAGGTCAAATCAACAAATATTTGTTAAACACCTAATATGCATCAGGCACTGTGCTAAGCATTGGGGATACACAGGTAAAAAGGATAATATAATAATATTACAATTATTATATAATAAGGATAACAACAACAATAGTGCTTTAATCCCTTTTTATAGCTTTGCAGGGAGTGGCACCCAGGTTTTATTTGTTTGTTTTGGGGTACCCTTCCTCTTTGCCATGCAGAATGCTACTGAAGCCTATGGAAGAATCAGGAAACTCATGAATGTACCTGCAACTGAAAGTATAACTTTCCTACAGCATGCAGGAACAATTTTAAGTCCAAGTTCCATATAATTCAAGTCATAGCTAGACAAAACTTGGGGTGCATAGTATATCCTCTTTGAGGCCACTGATCTATAGCCTAGGAAAAGTGACCCTATAGACATTCCCTAATTATCAGTGTTTTCTGATATAACGAACTACTTAGAGTTTGAGAACATGTTAATAATTAACTTCCATCATCACACTTACTTGCATACAAATATATGCAACATAATGACATATACATATGTGTGTGCTTGCACACACATATGCTGGCAACTGGGCAAAAATAGTGAAGAGGGAAAGGATTAGGAAGAGGTCTAAGTTAGAAGTAATGGAAAGAAATTGGGCTGTTGCCATCTGTATCTGCATCTGTATGTATGTTTACATACATACATATACATACATGTGTGGATAAACCATTAATCCAAGTTTTTCTGATAGAACCCAGAACTCGCTTCTTTTTCTCTCTCTTGATTTTTTTTCTTATTCAATGCCCATTTGAAGCTGGTCCGAGAGATTTGTGCATTTCCCTTGATTCCTCTTATTTCTGTGGTACTGGCTTCGTAAATTACCGAACTACCATGATGCTTTAATTATTCCCTGGTTATTATAGTCTTGTTTGGTGCCATGAAACATAAAACAATGCACAGCTTTCCAACAGCAAATACGCCAAATGACAAGATTTGCCATAATATAAGCAGACCTGCTACAAATAGACACATAGCAATCCATACATATGGATTTGGAGAAGAATGGCTAATGTGCTGATATCATCAACTTCAGGGCAGAGGTAATCTGTTTGCAATTTCAAACTCGTTATTTCTTTATTTGCATTCTGTGTGGCAAAGTCATTCATGAGAAACACATTTTTAAAGTACCATTACTATAAAATTTGTTAAACTGAGTGTAAACATTTTATAAGCAATATGTTGTAGGGGTTTTTTAAAAGGTTTTTTTTAAATCAAAACATTATTTCACAGCTGTCTGACTCCTGGGTCAGGTCACAAGTTAATAATGTCTCTGCCTTGGAATGAAATTGGGTTGTTGCTGGCTGTCTCATCAGGAATTAGGCCATGGTGAGTTTTTCATTCCTTGTGGCTACAGTGGTAAGTGCTGCATCATCATTATGGGACTTTCTTTTTACTTTATCTTGTACCATCAAAGTGTAATCAGAGCACCAGAAGGTCCTATGCTCCTTGGAAGGAGATTTCAAGCATAGAAACCATTTGGTTTACTGATCCCTAGGGAGCCCTAGTGCATCTGACAAGAAGGAAAATGTCAGACCCAAATGTTATCTATGTGGTAAAGACAATTTTGAAAGAAGGGGGTGGGGTTGTCCTAGAAAGAGGATAAAAAATTCAGGTTTTACTGGCCACATTCTAGACTTAAAATGAGTTTGACTCCTAAACCCTATTGCTGCTATTATTTCTATTCAGCTATTTTGTCTCTAATTAAGGAAAGGTACTGATACAATAGTGGGGGTATCAGGTACCAGTTGTCTCTAGGTTTCAGCTATAGGCAGAATTAACTGAAATAGAGACAAATATACTTTTCAGTGGATTATCCTTTCTTTAAAAAGAAAAATAGAACTCATTATTAAAATAGTATACCAATGTTAAGAGCACTACATTTTAAAACATATTGCAGAAATCTAGTACAGGGAGTACACGATTCAACAAAATTAATACCCAAGTATAATTCTGCTCTTTTTCAACAATCCAAATATCTCCTGCCTAGAAAAGGGGCACCTTATATAACAGTGACTAGGCAAAAATTAGGAGGAAGAGGGAAGGGGTTGGAAGGGGTCCAAGTGTACCCCTAGCTAGAATAAACCAAAAGGTCAGGCTGAGTTAATACTATTATTTCATTGGAATAACAAACTCTAAAGGGCTATAATAGAAGAGGCTGAATAGAAGAGTTGTAAGAATGAAGATTTAGATCTGAGATTAGCATGAGATCACTAAGCAAGATACATGACTACGTTAGAAGATTTGACCATTTGTCTATATTAACACATTTACCTCAACTTTGGGTTACTCTGGGGACTGCTTGTGTTTGTTGTCCTTGCTATATGTTGACTTACTAGCATGTTCATAGAATGGATGCATTGTGATTCCTTCTAAAATCTATACCATTCCTTCCCCTAAAGTGTTTCCCTGGGCATTGAGGCCATGGTATGGTGGGATGATATGAGTAGAATGTCTCAATTGTAAATAGAAAACACATTATCTGATGGATCCCTTGTTTTTTTCTTGGGCTCATATACCTGATCTCCCCAGTTACTAGGGCAAGACCTTTCTCCTTCAGTTAAAAATGTCTTCAACACCATATACTTCCCGGGCCTGAAAAGTTCCAGGCAGACCCAGCTCTCACTAAAACTACCCAGGGAAGAATGGAAAATAGTATCAAATGAAGAAGAAGGTTGACAGGAGAAATAAACACTAAAAATGAGCATAGAAAACACCAATGATAAAATCCCCACCAAACAAAAGAGTACCAGGCTATAAATTTTAGATTTGAGTTGTCAATGAGAGTGACTCATCCTCCTGATTCTGCAATCCCATCCAGAATTAAGGGAGGTGGTAGGACCTGTCCCAAGTGAGGCATCCCAGAGTGGGACTGCAGCAGGGGATAGAACCTGAAGACCACCATAATCCTGGTAAGACCACCATGCCTAATACTTCAGGATGAGGATAAGATTTGGTAGTTCAACACCTTCCTTGGTACTCCTCTCCCCCAGACCACCACTAGGGCAAGAGCCTAGAGACCATGACCCCAGATTTGCTCTTGTTCAGGACTATGTGAGGTCATAGAACACAGAAACTAGTATTCCAGGATAAGCTGCCCCACCCAAAACCACAAGCTCTCTCATTATACCTTACAGTACTAAAGGGGACAGCCAAAAAGCTATTATCAACCATACCTGCTGGCTATTTAAACAAGGCCTAAGAACTCAGTCCGCTACCTAAAGCCCTCCATTCCCATCCTGAGTCTGTACTAAGGCACCAAAGTACCAATAACTCCAGCTATTATAGAGCCAAGAGAAATTTAAATAAATAGAGGAAACTTCATTGATCATCCTTGGTGAAAAAACTGAAAAAATTAGGAAACAAAAGAAGATAATATAGTGAAGAAACCCTACAGGTTAAGAGATACTCAAGATAAAGTTACTTCATGATACACACATGATACAGACAGAGCCAAAGTGAAAGTTCTTTTACTAATATTAGGACTATCAGGATGTTTTTAGAGTGAGAGACCCAATGTCAGAAAGGCAGATTGATTAAGCAAGAAATTGAGGCCCTGAAGGGGTAAATGGAACAAGGACAAAAATTAAAGATTCATCTAGGCCTCAACCTCTCTTACAATGATAAAACACTGGTTTTATTGATTAAAAACAAAAGCATGGAATCACAACTCTGTAGAACACTGAAATTACTGTCATCTCATCTGCAATTAGTACCGCTATGACTTTGATATCCAGACTGACAGACCAGTTGTCAAGGGCAACAGTAGTAATCAGCTTGAACCTCTGTGAGGTATACATCCTGGTCCAACTATGAAGCAAAAATGAATGGAAGACAGCCTTCTAAACACAGTATAGCCCCTATATATCCTGAATTGTACCATTTGTACAACCCTCCTGATGTCTTTAAGATGTTCATAAATTCAATATTTTGAGATCTGTTGAACTAGGGACTGGTAGTTTAGCTAAATCTAGGACCATTTATTTGTCAAGTTGGAGAAATGCTAATATGGTAGAGATATAAATTAATGTAGCTAGAAACTAAAAAAAAAAGATGTAAAATGGGCCAATTGAAATTTGTATACACTGGTCTTCCTTTGTAATCAGCAACTTTTATAACTTGTCTCTGACATAGGACTTGGAGTTAAAGTTAGAGCATATATTTAAAAAATGCTTACCCAAAGAATCAATACTTCTTCTGGAACAAGCTGTTTTTAAAGCCACATTTAAACAGGAAACATAACAAGGTTTATAAACAGCCATAAAGTTCTTTGATCACCCCTCTGATATAGAGACCATGTCTACCCAATAGAAGCCTTAACTAATGATTTCTCCATTATGCAACAAACCATTTGTGTATGTATCAGTCTTCTAACACTGCAAAAGCTCAGGAAACTCTCCTTTCCATCAAATGGCCATGATCAAAGCCTGGTGCCAAAATGTACATAAAATTAACAGAAAGTATGTGATATTAACAGCCATTCCACAATAGAAAAATGGTCAAAGGAGACAAAAAGTTCTCAAAAGATGATTTGGAAACTATAAATAACCACAAATGCTCCAAATTACTAACATTAAGAGAAATCTAAATCAATCCACCTCTCAGGCTTTGCTTCACTCCATGTAATTTGAGAAGAATAAATATAGATAGGAATAGTCGATGTTGGATGGGCAAATGGAAGACAGATACACTGATGTGCTGTTGGTGGTAGTGTGAAGTGGTTAAATTATTCAGGATTTCAACTTGGAATTATTTAAGAAAAGTGACTCGATGGCCATATCCTTTGACCCTAAAATTCTACGAATGAACATATTCCCCAAGGAAGTAAAAAATAGAAACAAAAGTTTGATATGTCAAAAAAATTTCTAAAAGCACTCTTTGTGGTATAACTGGAACCAAACTATGTGTCCTTCAATTGGGGAATGGATAAAAAGACAACAACTATAGTCTAGGAGTGTAATGGAATATTACTACACACTAAGAAATTATAAATGCAAGGAATTCAGAGAAACACTTGAAGATTTGTAGGAACTGATGCAGAATGAAATAGGGGCAACATATACATATACATATATATATATATATAATAGACACATAATATATGTCCACATATGTGTATACATATGTATATATATATATTTATGGACATATATAACATATAGATGTATATATGTGTATACACACAGACATATGGGGCACCTAGATGGTGTAGTGGATAGAGTGTTGGGCCTGAAGTTGGGAAGACTTACCTTCCTAAGTTCAAGTCCAGCTTCAGACACTTGCTAGCAGTGTGACCCTGAGCAAGTCACTTGATCCTGTTTGCTTCAGTTTTCTCTTCTGTAAAAATGATCTGGAGAAGGAAATGGCAAACTGCTCCAGTATCTTTGCCAAGAATATGCAAAATGGAGTCAAGAAGAGTTGTGCATGACTGAAATAACTGGCACCACAACAAGTGTGTTTGTGTGTGTGTGTGTGTGTGTGTGTGTATAATTTAATAAATTTAAATTAAAAATCACTAAAAGGAAATTGAGCTCTTGATTAATGGAAAAATTAATGAAGGTCCTAGAGAAGAGAACAGAACATACCTCATCCATCATGACAGAAAGGGAGAAGATTATTAGGATCAAGTACTGTATACATTGTTGGTCAGTACTTTTGTATCTGATAACTCTTGTTAAATTGTTTTTCTTTTGTTATAGAGGAGGAACAAACCTGGAGGGGAGTGTAACTATGATATAAAGGGAAAAGTACCAATAAAATCTATTTTTAAAGCAAAAAATCTCAGGCTACTTCCAAACCATGATATGATATTAGTGTAAGACTTTAGCAGCATATTGACAAATCTTCCTTTTGTATAACTCTTCTGAATTAACTTTTCAAAGGGCTTTTCCATTCATTATCTCATTAGTCCCTAAAAACAGCCCAGACAGGTAGGTAAAATAGGTACTATTCTCTATTCAGGTTCTAATGAGCTTGAGAAATAAAAAAAGCTCACCACTGGAATTATTATGGACAAATTTTCCTTGAATTTACGGATTCTTTGAAAATAGATGCTGTTATAAGCACCATGTTTTACAATTCATTTCAGTTTGCCATGCAGGTTGATGGCCTTTGCTATATTCTTGAATGAAATCTTGGATTTTCCTGTATGAGACCTACAAAGACTTAATGTCTTTAGCACCTGAACTCAGCTATAATTAGCAGCCCATGCCCAACCAAACTCTTGATATTTTCTTAAAAGTGGCATTTACCATGCAATTTCCCCACATCAGTAAGGCTGATTAAAAGCAAGGCAATGGGAAGACAGATGATATCCTATAACCAGTTGTCATATCTTAAGTGCTTTGTTATATGCACAATTACCATAGACTAGTAACCTAGTCAGCACTTAATTTCTGTTTCTTTACACCTAATTTGAACCCTAAATCCTGTGTCTTTGTGCTCAGACTCCACCCCTTCTTCTTCTCTACTGCCTGAATAGAACTATTGGTCACCAATTTTTGCCCTTCTGTTAAATCTCTGAGGTTGGCCAATGGCTTCTACATCAAACAGGAAGGACACAGAGGAATCACACATCTAAGTTGTACCTTATCCCTCCACCTAGTTCCCACCCCTGCTGTGATCCCAAGTCTATTCGTTACTCTACCTTCCCTTACAATTCTGCTCTCCGTGTTGCCATTTCCTGTTCTGCCCTGTCTTATTGATACAAACAACCCAGCACAGATATACTAAGGCAATAATGACTGGTTTCAATCTGGCAGTGTTTTGGGGGATCCCAGACCACTTACAGTAAATTTATTTTACATACATTTATAACACTACTACATAGAGTTGGATGTGCTGTGAGCCACAGCAGAATCTATGAAACATAAAATCTGCATCTAGCCCTTTTGTGTTCTGACATAATTAAATTAGTCTAAAGCAGGCCATCTTATACTTTTTGTGTCTTGAAGCACTTTGGAAGTCTAGTGAAGACTATGGGTACTTTCTCAGAATAATATTTTTAAATTCATAAAATGAAATATGTAGGATTATAAAAGCAACTAATTACATTGAAATGCAGTTATCAAAATATTTTTTAAAAAGTCATAAACACATGGTTAAAAATGTCTGATCTAAAGAATAGAAGTTAGCATCAACACTATGGTTATGAAGAATATTATGGTGTTACTTTCAAGAATTTTTAAGAGCCCATGTAGCTCAAGGAATTGTATAAAACACTGAATTATAAATGTGTTCTTTCTACCAGAGGGCTCAAAGACAATAAGGGACAAAAATTAATGAATGAGAAAACCATTGATGACCCTCAGCTTCTTTATGGAATCAATTTTCAATTCCATAGGCATGTTGATTTTAGCTTCACCACTGCCAGATTTATTGATTCATTCATTAATCCATTCATTCAGTATTGATCAAGCTCTCTCTATATACACAGCTATGGAGGTGATTCATGAGGTCTTCCCTGACCCCTTCCAACACTGGTTTATCCTTCCTTAGAATGCCTTTAATATTTAGTAGTTGTTCTAAATGTTAAGCTAGAGAGTTAACTCAGAGTATTATTAATTATATTTTCATATATTCTGTCTCTCCAACTAGATTATAAGGTACTTGATACAGAGTAAAGAGGAAGTGATGTCATGGAAAGAGTATTAAATGTAGAATTACAGAAATTAGTTTCAATCTAGGTTTTGACATATATGACCTGTGTGAATTTAGGCAAGGCACTTAAGCTCTCCGGGCCTGGGTCTTCTCATTTGTAAAAAGAGGGAGTTGGAGAAACCAGCTAAGATGCAGAGTAGGAAGAAGTAGTACAACCCAGTTCTTTCCACCCCTACCCTGTACAATGATCCCACAAAGACCTAGAAAATGCATGAGATCAAGTTCTGATGAGGAAATATAAGGAAAAAAAAATCACAAGTAACTTTTCCAGCCCAGATTGGCATAGGGAGATAGTCATAAGACTTTGGACACTAGAGATGGGTTTTATCTAGGAGCCTTCCAAGCCTTCCAGTATGAAGATTGAAATAGATCCTGGGGCTGTGGACTAGGGCAAAAACTAGATCCTAGATTCAGCATAGAGGCACCTGATGCTATTCAGGGAGTAGGAACAAGTACAAACAGATAGCTCTTAAATCATCTACCAGAACTGGGTCACTGATTCTGGTGACCCCTGTGCCTAGGGGTGCTCGACTAGGGTAAGGAATGGTAGAAGACCTGAAACTGCATACTGGGTAAGGACTAGAAACAACAGCAAGCAGCAACAATGTGACTCTGATCCCAAGAGTGGAATGGAATCTCAGATTTAGACTCCAGCACAGACTAAAGCCTTCAGGAAATAACCAGAGTAGGGAACTCAAACCAGAGTAGATCCTGAAATTCTGTTACTCTGAATCTCTACAACCTTCTAGCTAATTAAAGGTGGTTAGATCCAAAAGCAATCTACTGGTGCTACAAGTAGTAGCAAAGCCCATAGTTAGGTTGATCAGACATAAAACAGGTTAGAAACATGCAAAGGAGGCAATGATAAGACTTCACCCCATGTGAGACTATTTGGGACATATTGAAAGCTAGCACGTTCCTAGCCTGAGCTGCCTGTCAGATCACTGAAGAACACAATCCTCAGTATACAGAGAAAGTAGCAGCAAGATCCAAGAGAATGCAAAACATGGGCAAGTAAGGGCCAGACATTTCCTCCACAATTGCACAAAGCCCAACCCTAACAAAAAGTATATATTCAGAAAATAAAGGTGGAAGAATGAATAAGCAACAACAACAAAAACAATGTCACCAGTGAGAACCATTTATAGTGATAGGAAGGCCAAAGACATAAGCCTAGAAGAATAGAATGTTTCTAAGACATCTATAAGCAAAGCCTCAAAGGGAAACACAACTTAAGCAGAAATTCAAGTAGAATTCCTACAAGAAATGAAGCAAAGTTGTTTTCTTGTTTTTTTTTTAATTAAAGTGAACATATAAATTAAATAAGAACACTAGAGGAAGGAATTAGAAAAGAAGTGAGAGTTGTGGAGGAAAGACTTGGGAAGAGAATTAATAGCTTAACAAAAGAGGTACAAAACCTTTCCTAAGCAATGACTTGTAGAGGAAGCAGATGAATGTGAGTACAATGAGCTTTGGGGAATCATCTTATCACCAGATAAAGAAACCTATAAGGCTAAAGATAAAGACCTATGGAAAATTATTTATTTATTATGATTATTTACTTTGTTACTGGAAACAATAGGGTAGGTAAGCCAGAAGGAGGCCTTCACTACTTTAGAGATTACTTACTAGAGACCTGATTTTATCAACCCTAGTAGCTCTGAGACTTTCAGGCACCCCCACCCACATACATTCATTTTACTTCTGCCTTAAATTGGCATTAATTGGTTTAGCACTCTAAATTAAAAAACATAAAAATGCAATTTGTACTTAAGAAGTTGAAACTGTTAGCAGCCAGAGCAGTCTTCTTTAGTGTATTGATATATTTTTTTTCTTTTTAGTTTGGCTACTCAAGTTATTTGACCCATAAGTTGGATGATCCAACTGGTGGGTGATATTATTCCTGGACTTTACAGGAATCTAGGCTGAAAAAACTCTCACAACACAGTTCTTGAAAATTAGAGTGGACCAAATAGAAGCTAATGACTCTACAAGATGAAAATAAATGTTAAAACAAAGTAGAAAGATTGAAAATATGAAAGAAAATGTAAGGTCTCACATTGAAAAGAAACTGGCCTAGAAAACAGAACAAAGAGAGATAGTTTAAGAATCATTGGACAAAAATTCCACTGGTTATCTCCTAAAAGAAGTGTCAAAATTAAAACTCCCAGAAACATTACAGTGAAAAATCCAGAGCTCAAAGAAACATCCTGCAAGTAGGTATAAAGAATGCAAGTATCAAAGATGATTAAGGAGAGGCAACAACCTAGCTGAACGCTCATAACATTCCCCTCCAAACAACTAAAATAATGTTTCAAATAAAATTTTGGAGTGGAGATATTTGGAGATATTTTTTCAGCCTAAAACAACTTAGAAGGTTGGCAGAAGGAGTCTGTAACACTGGGATTGGAGCTGGCCTAGGGCACACAGGGCAGCAACACCAGCCACTGGCTTTGGAGGTGGAGTTGAGAGCATCAGCAGCGTTAGCTTCAGGAGTTCTCAGCCTACAGATGGTAAGGGGTCAAAAACAGGTCAAAAAGAGATTATGGAGACACTGTTGGCACTGGGTGCATCTGGTGCTGATTGGCAACCCCATTGCCCATATGCATCTGTGGTTCACAATTCCAACTTGTGGTTGGTCACAGGGGAGCCCTTTCAAAGCAGAGAGGAACATTAGCACTCGTGGCTGCAGGAAAACAGGGGATTTGGTCATATTCCAGGGCCAAAAAACGTGTTAGTGCTTGAAGGTGAAGGGAAGCAGGAGTCCTTCCTGGGTAAAGACCAGAGTATAGACCAGTGGCACAATGACTATACATTTCCCTAGATCAAACTACTTTGAAAGTACTGAAAACTTGTAGACCCCTAGAACTAGCTCTGAAAACAGCAGCATGAAAAAACCTAAAGCTTGAGACAGAGCTTCACCACCAGCTCACTATGTGAGCAAAGCCCAATTTTAACATAAAGTTCAAAGACAAGAAATAGGCAGAAAAGTGAGCAAACAAAAAAGGGACTTGGTCATAAAGTAGGACTTGATTATAAGTGGGGAGGTCTAAGACATAAACTCTGAAGACAACAATGTGAAACCAGCTACAAGCAAAACCTTAAAGAAAAATGGTAATGGGACACAAGTCCAAGAAGAATTCTTGAAAAAGTTAAAGAAAGGTGAGTGGTAGAAAAAAACCCTCAAAAATGACATTAGAATGATGCAAAAAAATATGAAAAGAGAACTGACAGCTTGGTAAAAGAGGCACAAAAATACTAAAGAAAATAGCACCTTAAAAAACAAAATTGGCCAAATGGTAAAAGAGGTACAAAAATTCACTGAAGGAAAGAATTCATTAAAAAGCAGAAGTAGCCAAAAAGAAAAAGAGGTACACAACTACTGAGGAAAATAATTCCTTAAAAATTAGAATAAGGCAATTAGAAGCTAATGACTTCATCAAACATTGAGAAACAAATAAACAACAACCACAAAACAAAGTAAAAAAGAAGGAAAAATGGAAGAAAATGTGAGATATCTCATTGGAAAAAGAACTGCCCTGGAAAATAGCTCAAGGAGAGATAATTTAAGAATTATTGGATAACCTGAAAGACACAATCAAAAAAGAGCCTAGATATCATATTTCAATAAATTATCAAGGAAAACTGCTCTGATGGCTTAGACCCAGAGGATAAAATAGAAATTAAAAGAATCCATTGATCACTCCCTGAAAGAGATTCCCCAAATGAAAATTCCCAGGAATGAAAATGTTGCAAGCAAAGAAATAAATAATCCAAATATTGTAGAGTCAGGATAACACAAGATTTAGCAGCTTGCATGTTAAAGTAGTTGAGGGCATGGAATATGACATTATAGAAGGCAAAAGAGGTATTACAACCAAGAATAACCTAGCCACCAAAACTGAGTATAATTCTTGTGGAGGGTAGGTGGAGATGAACATTTAATAAAATAGAGAACTTTCAAGCACTCCTGATGGAAAAATAAGAGTTGAATAGGAAATTTGACATTCAAACACAAGACATAAGAGAAACATAAAAAAGTGAACATGAAAGAAAAATCATAAGGGACTCAATAAGGTTAAACTGTTTATACTGCTATATGAAAAGATTATGCATTTAATTCCTGAGAACTTTATCATTAGTAGGGCAGTTAGAAAGTGTCCACATAGATAGAGGGCATGGGTGTGGGTCAATTACGATGGTATGACTTTTAAATTAAGAGGTGAGAAAGAGGAATGCACTGGGAGAAGGGGGAAGGGAGAGGTAGAATGGGGAAATTTTCTTACATAAAAGAGGTATGCAAAGAAGAGCTTTTACAGCGGAGGGAGAATTGGTGCAGGCAGGTAAATTCTTATCAGAATTGGTTCAAAGAGGGAAGAATATACACACATATATTTGTATATATGTATACATAATATATATGTATACATGTTCAATTTGGTACAGTAATCTATCTTACCCAACAGGGAAATAATATGGGAAGGGGACAAGAGAAAGGGAAAGGTGATAAAAGAGAAGGAATATAAAGGAAAGCAGTGGTCAGAAGCAAAACAGACTTTTGAAGAGGGATGGGATAAAAAGAGAGAGAGAAGAATAAACAGAAGAAAATAGTATGGAGGAAAATACCCAGTAATCATAACTGTGAATGTGAATGGGATAAACTCTCTCACAAAACAGAATTGGATAGAAGAATGAATTAGAAACTAGAATCCAAAAATATATTATTTACAAGAGACACACTTGAAACAGAAAGACACACACAAAGTTAAAATAAGAGGCTTGAGTAGAAGTTATACCTCAGCTGCAGTAAAAAAAGACAGGGATAGCAATCATGATCTCAGAAAAAGCAAAAACAAAAACTGGCCTAATTAAAAGAGGTAATAAGAGAAACTATATTTTGCTCAAAATTTACCATAGATAGTGCAGTAATATCAAACTTTTTATAGCAAGTGTCTTTGATAAAGACTTCATTTCTCAAATGTATAGGGAACTGAGTCAAATTTATAAAAATAAGAGCCATTCCTCAATAGATAAATGATTAGAGGAAATGAACAGGCAGTCTTTAGAAGAAGAAACAAAAGCTATCCATAGTCATGTGAAAAAAAAATGGCCCAAATCACTAATGATTAGAGAAATGCAAATTAAAACAATGCTGCAGTACCACCTCAACCTATCAGAAATGATGACTGGTGGAAGGGATGAGGAACAATAAGTATACCAATGACCTATTCATGGAATTATGAACTGGTCCAACCATCTTGGGGAACAATTTGGAACTATGCCCAAAGGGCCATAAACTTTTGACCCAGCAATATGATTACTAAGTCCATACCCCAAAGAGATCAAAGGAAAAGGCAAAGGACATATATGTATAAAAATATTTATGTCACCTCTTTTTATGATGGAATAGAATTGGAAATTGAGAGGATGCTCATCAGTTGGGGAATGACTGAACAAATTGTGTCATATGATTGTGATAGTGTAATATTGTGTTAGAAGATGATGATGGGGCCAGTTTCAGAAAAACAGGGCAAGATCTATATGCACTGATGCAGAGTGAAGTGAGCAGAACCAGTAGATCATTATACACAATAACAGCAAAAACAAACATAGGCATGAAAAGAAACATAAAATGGTAGCTGTAAACAAGAAACCATAAAGGGATAAATCAGGATTAAGTTTTTACATTATAATAGAGGGAGATAATACAAGTGGATCCTCATAACACTATGTAGTAGCAATTTAGATTTGAAGATCTTTCCCACACATTAATAGGCCATGTGATGTGCTGACATCATAGGAAGCCTAAGTTCCGCGTGGTGGGAAGAGCTTCCTGACAATAAAACAAAGTTATGTCACAGGAAAATGCAGAGAGAGATAGAGAGAGAGAGAGAGAGAGAGTCGTTATGGCTGCTAATGTCCATCGTGATAGTTAGAGCTGAACAGACTGGTTTACCTGTACTGTGAGTTTGTTTTTGGGAAGACCCCAGCAGGGAATCGGAAAGGTTTTGGGATGGTGAGGCTCCATGCTGTGATATTATGCACTGAATGCTTTACTGCTGTGATAGATTGGGTAGATGGCTTATGGGATATGATTCTCTGGTGTCTGAATAAATGGTTTACTTCTTCTACCTTGTGTGTGGAAAGTCTTGTATACTTTGCAATACAGAACCACATAGGCATTTTGACAATTATCATCTACATTGTTATTATTGCCTTACACACTAGAATCATCAAATATCATAGGAATCAAACAAGACAAAAGGCCTGGCAATAGTTTTGTTTTGCTTTGATGATCCCAAAAGAAGAAAGGAGAGGAAGGAAAAAAAGAATAAACTAAAGGGAAAATAGAGAGAATGGTTGGAGGTATTATCTCACATAATCAAGTTGCACAAGGAGAAAACAATACAAATAATAAAGAAGGGAGTGGGTGGGAGTGGGTGACACTTGAAATTTCATCTGAATTGGTCAAAAGAGTGAAAAATACACACAGATACACACAGAGTTGGATGCAGAAACACTTTGTACCCAATAGAGAGACAAAAAGCAAAGGGAAAAGGCAAGAAAGGGGGAAAAATCCCTCTAAATATGGAAAGTAGATTGAAAAGAGAGGTTTAAATGGAAAGAAAGGGCAAAGAGGACCAGGGGAGCAGAGGCAGATTGCATCGAGGCTAGAGCAATGGTGCAGAGAAGGACCAGGATACAATGAGAGGAATAATATCAGAAAATAGGATAGAGGAAAATGCACAGTTAATGATCATAACTGCAAATGTGAATTGGATGAACTCACCCATAAAGTAGAAAAGGTTAACAGAACAGATTAGAAAGCAGAATCCAATTATGTTTTGTTTATAAGAAACACCCTTGTAAGATAAAGACACAGAGTGAAAATAAGGGGCTGAAGTAAAATCGATTATATTCCAGCTGAAGTAAAAAAAAAAAAAAAAGGGAAAGGAACAATTATGATCTCAATTGAGGCAAAGATACACTCGTTTAAAAGGGAGAAATGGAGAAACTGTATTATGTTAAAAGGTACTGTAGATAATGGGTTAATAGTCATACTAAACATAAATGAATATCAATGCTAAACATATATACAACAAATGGTAAAATATTCAAATACGTATAGGAAAAGTTAAGTGAACTACATGTAGAAACAGACAATAAAACTACAATAGTGAGAGAACTGCCAAAAATTTAAAAAAAGAAAGGAGTTAAAGACTCAAATATAGATTTTAGGAAAGTTAGATATGATGGGCCTCTGGAAGTTATTGATGAAAATAAAAAGATGCATACATGTCAGAACATTTGGTATCTTTAAAAAAATTGATCATGAATTATAGTATGAAATCCCAATGACAGGCGCAAAAAAGCAGGAAATATTAACCACATATATTGTGGACCACAGTACAATAAAAATATATTCAACAAAGGGACATTGAAGAAAGGATTGAAATTAACTGGAGACTAAATAATCTTTTAAAAATATGAGAGTCAAAGAATAAATCATAGGAAAAATAAATAATTTCTTTAAAGAAAATGAAATAGTATACCAAAATGTTTACAATGCAGCCAAAGCAGTCCTTAAGGGAAAATTTGTGTCTCTAAACACTGTGACTGACAAAAGAGAAAAAGATCACTGAAATGAAATCAATGCAACTAAAAATCATTAAAACCCGATAAAATAAAAATTCCAAATAAAAACCAAAATAGAAATCCTGGAAATCAAAGAAGAGACCAACAAAATTGAAAAAGAAAATCAACCATTGAACTGATAAAAAAACTGGGAAATAGTTTTTTTAAAACAAAAACCAATAAAATAAATAAATAGTTATCTGATTTTTAAAATTAGGAAGGCAGATGTATAACAAATAAATAAAATAAATACTAGAATTATTTTGCCTAATTTTGTGAAAATAAAATTGATGATCCAAATGAATAGTTATTTATAAAAATATAAAATCCCAAGAAATAGAGGACTTAATTAACCCAGTCTCAGAAAAAGAAATTGAATAAGCCATAAGGTAGATTCCAAAGGGAAAAAATCTTGAGACAAGATAGAATTAAGAATTAATTCTGCAAAACATTCAAAGAACAATTAATTTTAATATTATTTGAGCTGTTTTGAAAAATCAGAAAAAGGAGTCCTATCAGATTCCTTCTTTGATATAAATATAGTATTAGTATTTTAAGCCCAAAACAGAGAAAGAAAATTATAGACTGATATTTGTAATAAACATTGATGCAAAAATGTTAAATTAAATATTATCAAGGAGACTACAGCAACATATAACAAGGTTCTTCACTATGAACAGGTTGTATTTATATTAGGAATGCAGGGTTGGCTAAGCATTAGGAATATTATCAACATAATGTTATATTGAAAACAAGAAAAAATTATTATATTAATGGATATAGAAAAAGGCCTTTGACAAAATATAACACCCACTACTGTTGAAAAACACTAAAAAATATCCAAATAAAATAAATTACTTATTAGGATAAGTAATATCTATCTAAAACTAAGAGCCAGAAATATAGTTAATGGGGTAAATAGAGTCCTTTTCAATAAGAAGAGAAGTAAAATAAGTAAATATAAGTAAATAAGTAAAGTAAATTAAGTAAAGTAAAATAAGTAAATAAACAAATATAAGTAAGTAAATACATAAAAAAAATCACCACTACTATCTGACAGTGCTAGAAATGCTAGCTATAGTAATGACAGGAAAGAGAAATTGAGGGGATTAGGATAGGCAAAGAGGATACAATATGATTGCTTCTTACAAATCATTTGAGTATTTCCTTAGAGAAAGCTAGAAAGCCAACTACAAATAAATTGAAACCAACTTCATCAGAGTTGCAGGATATAAAATAAACCCATGTGAATGATCAGCATTTCTATATACTACCAGCAAAATTCAGCAGAAGAGATAGAAAATAAATCTAAAATAACTACAGAAAATATAAATATTTGGGAACCTACTTGCCAAGAGATCAACAGGAACTATATGAATACAACCATAAAACATGTTTTGTTCAAATAATGATTAACTTAAATTATAGGGTAAATATTAATCGATCATGAGTAGGTTGAGCCAATATAATAAAAATTATGATAAAACCTAAATTAATTTATTATTCAGTTCCATAATAATCAAAGTACCAAAGAATTACTTTATAGAGCTAGGAAAAATAAAGAAATTCATCTCAAAGAACAAAAGGTCAAGAATCTCAAGGAAGATAAAGAGAAAACATTATAAGAAAGGTGACTTACTAATACTAGATCTCAAACTATACTACCTAATGATGATTGATTACTAAGCAATCATCAAAACAATTTGGTAGTGGTTAAAAAAAAGCAACAAGTACAGTAGCCTAACATTTGACAAACCCAAACACCCAAGCTTATCCCAGTAGGTAAGAAGTCCATGTTCAACAAGAACTGCTGGAAAAATGAGAAAGTAGTCTGGCAGAAGGTAGGAATAGAACAACATATCACATTGTATGCCAAGTTAAGCTACAAATAGAAACATGACAAACATGAAATATGATAATATAAACAAGTTAGAAAAGGAAAAAAAATGCCTTTCAGATTTATGGAAAGGGTAAGAGTTCATGACCAAAGGAGCGAAATGACAGAAGATAAAAATGAACAATTTTAATTATTTAAAATTTGAAAGTTTTTTCCCCCACACAAAACAATACAGCTAAAATTAGAAGTTAAGTAGGTGACTGTGAAAAAACTTCAAAACAAGTTTCTTTACAAAGGTCTCATTTCTGAGATATCTAGAGAACTGATTGAAATTTTTGAGAAAAAGAGCCATTCTCCAAGAGACAAATGATGAAAAGGTAACATAGAGTTTTCAGAGGAAAAATCCAAGCCATATTAAAAAGTGCTTCAAATTACTAATAAGCAGGCAAATGCAAATTATTGCAGCTCTGAGTTTCAATCCCGCACTTATATTATCAAAGTTGGGTGGGGGAGGAAAATAATAAATGTGGAGAGGCTGTGGAAAAATAGATGTGTTAATGCACTATTGGCAGACCTGTGAACTGATCCAACCATTCTGGAAAGCAATTTGGAATTTTACTCCTAAGATAACTAAACTCTGATATTTTTTCACTTAGCAATTCCAGGTCCCCCTAGCCTATACCCCAAAGAGATCAGCAGCTTTTTTTTCAGGGCAAAGAAAAGCACCTAATATAGTACTTGTGGCATAGTGAGTGATTGATTAAATGAACTGAAAACTGGGGGTGGGGAGTGGGGTGGATTCTCATCAATTAGGAAATGGCTAAACTGTGGTATATAATTTTTAAAATATTTTTATTTATTTCATTAAATATTTCCCAATAGTATGTAGTTTTTTAACAATTATTTTTTAGAATGTTGAATTCCAAATTCTCACCATTCCTCCTCTCATTACCCCCTACTTTGAGAAGGCAAGCAATTTGATAGCAATTATACATATAAAGTTATGTAAAACATATTATATTACCACATTGCAAAAGAAAACATAATAAAAACAATAAAACCAAAGGAAGTTTAAAAATATATTTAATCTACCTTCAGAGTTCATCAGTTCTCTCTGGAGATGGATAGCATTTTTATCATGGGTCCTTTGGAATTGTTTTGGATCATTGTTTTGATAATAGTTTCTAAGTCTTTCACAGTTTATCATTCTTACAATTCTGCTGTTACTGTGTATGATATTCTGATTCTGCTCACTTTACTTTGCATGAAGTCTTCCCAGGTTTTTAAACCATCCTGCTTGTCATTTCTTGTAGCACAATAACATTCCATCATAATCACATACCACAGCTTGTTCAGCCATCTCCTAACTGATAAGCATCCCCTCAACTTCAAATTCTTTGCTACTACAAAAAGAGCTGCTATAAACAGGTCCATTTCCATTTTATTAGATTTTTTGGCGAGGTGGGGTGGGAATACCGACCTAGTAGAGGTATGGCTGGGTCAAAGATGATGCACAATTTCATAGCATTTTAGGTATAGTTGCAAACTGTTCTGTAGAATGGTTACACTAGTTCACAAACTCAAGAAGTGCACTAGTGTCCCAATTTTTCCACATACTCTCCAGATTTGTCATTGGCTTTGTCTGTCAAGTTATCCAATCTGATAAGGGGGAAGTGGTATCTCAGAGTGGTTTTAATTTATATTTCTCTAATCAATAGTAATTCAGAGCATTTTTTAATGTGACTATTGATAGCATTGATTTCTTCTCCTGAAGACTGCCTGTTTGTATCCTTTGACCATTTATCAACTGGGGCTCTTGTTTTTATAAATTCTCTCATTTCCTTACATATTTGATAAATGAAGCCATTCTTAGGGAGACTTGCTATAAATATTTTTCCAGTTTCCTTTCTTTCTTCTAATTTTGGCTGCATTGGTTTTGTTTATGTAAAAGCTTTTCAATTTCTTATATCAAAATTATCTATCTTATTCCCCATAATTATCTCTATCCCTTTTTTGGTCATAAAGTCTTCCCTCATCCATAGATATGACAGGTATATTTTTCTATGCTCCTTCAATTTACTTATGATATCACCTTTTATGTCTAAATAATTTATACACTTTGACCTTATCTTAGTATACAGTGTGAGATGTTGGTCTATGACTAGGTTCTGCAAAACTACTTTCTGGTTTTCCCAGCAACTTTTTTCAAATGTTGAGTTCTTACCCCACAAGTTTGGATCTTTGGGTTTATCAAACACTGGGTAACTATGGTGATTTACTACTATATTGTATACCTAATCTATTCCACTGATTTATCACTCTATTTCTTAGCAAGAATCAGATTGTTTTGTTGGCTATGGCTTTGTAATATAGTTTGAAATCTGGAACTGCTAGGCTTCCTTCCTTCACATTTTCCCCCATGGATTCCCTTGATATTCTTGACCTTTTGTTTTTTCCAGGTGAATTTTGTTACTATTTTTCCTAGTTCTATAAAATAATCCTTTAGTTATTTGATTGGTATGGCATTGAATAAGTAAATTAATTTAGTTAGAATTGGTATTTTTATTATATGGATTTGGCTTACCCATGAGCAAATAATATTTCTCCAGTTGTTTAGATCTGTCTTTATTTGTATGAAAGGTATACAAATTTATTGCAATACAACTGTGCCATAAGAAATTGTCATGGAGAACACTTCAGAGAAACTTGGTAAGACTTGTATAAACTGAGACAAAGTGCTCTGAACACAACCAGGAGAGAAATTTATAAAATCCAAACATTTTAAAGACAAACAACTTTGCAGGACTTAAGAATTCTAATCAACCTAATGACCAACTATGATTCTAGAATGCCCATAATGAAACATGTTACCCATCTTCTAACAGAGAAGAAATAGGCTCAGAGGTCAGACTGAGACATTTCTTTTAACATGGGTAATAAAAGAATTAGTTTTACTTAACTATGTATATTTACTTTAATAGTTTTTAGTTTGGAAATCTGTCAGAGCTGTGGGAGACACCAGTGCAGAGCCTATGGCTGCAGAAGCAGCTAGCCCAGAGGCCTCCAACTTGCAGTCTAAAGGTTTGAAACTCACCTCCTTGAACTTCTGTGAGCCATGATGTCCAGGTAAAATGGCCCTCATCCCTCCCTTGAATAAACCCAGAGAACACTATCTCAGGAAAAACAGAGGAGCCAGAAGTGGGGCTTTGATAGTGAGAGAAGTTGGGGAGAGGACCCTTCTTGTGGTGGTGGAAGGAGACTAGTACAGGAAGAGAGGTGTCCCAGCAGCCCTCACCTCAGCAGAAGAATGAGAGTAACTGAGCCCTGGGGGGTGGAGCTAACAAACCTCAACACCAGGACCCTTGACGTGGCTTTGCACAGCCAGGGGAAGTGGCAGACACCAGCAGAGACAACAGTTGAGACCACAAGTGCTGTGGAGCAGTCCTGGGGAAGAGGAGACTCCCAGCAGCAGACTACCCCTCCCCCCTCACAAAACCAGAGGCCATAGCACATAAAATTAGATCCTAACACAAGAAATTTGGGACAGAGCCCTCTGAGCCTCAGAAGCAGAGATCCACTTTAGAAACCAGGAAAAAAAACACCATGAAAAAGAACACTAAGAAGCTTTCAAAGACCATTGGCCTTTATTATGGAGACAGGGAAGATCAAAATACCAATTCAGAAGAGGATGGCATGGACACTACACCCACATCTGAAACCTCAAAAGGGAAAGTGAACTAGTCTCCAGACAAAAAAAGCATTCCTGGAAGAACTGAAGGAGGACTTTAAAAACCAAATTAGGGAGGTAAAAGAAAAAATGGAAAAAAATTCACTGATGAAAACAAATTTTTAGAAAGTAAAATCAGCCAAATAGTTAAGGAGAATCATAATATAAATGGAGAAAATATCTCATTGAAAAGTAAAATCAACCAAATGGAAAAGGAGATTGAGAAGTTAAAGGAAGAAAACAATACATTAAAAATTAGAATTTGACAAGTAGAAGCTAATGACTCTATGAGACATCAAGAATCAGTCAAACAAAATCTAATGAATGGAAAAGTAGAAGAAAACATGAAATATCTGATTGGAAAAACAACTGACCTGGAAAAAAAGATCCAGGAGAGGCGATCTAAGAATCATTGGTCTATCTGAAAGCCATGGTGAAAAAAAGAGCCTGGACAGTATCTTCCAAGAAATCCTTAAGGAAAACTGCCCTGAGGTTCTAGAACCAGTGGGTAAGATCATCATGGAAAGAATCCACCAATCACCCCCTGAAAGAGATCCCAAAATGAAAACTCCAAGAAATATAGCCAAATTCCAGAACTGCCAGGTCAAGGAGAAAATACTGCAAGCAGCTAGAAAGAAACAATTCAAATATCATGGAACTACAGTCAGGATCATGCAGGATCTTTCAGCTTCTACATTAAATGACAGGAGAAATTGGAATAAGATATTCCAAAAGGCAAAGGAGCTTGGACTACAACCAAGGATCAACTACCCAGTATAATTGAGCATAATTTTCCAGGCTAGGAGATGGACATTCAATGAAATAAGGGAATTCCAGACCTTCCTGATGAAAAGACCAGGGCTCAATGGAAAATTTGATCTTCAAATACAAAACACAAGAGAGACATAAAAAGGTAAATGGGGGAAAAACCCTAGTTAATCAATAAGGCAAATTAGTTAGGATTATTTTGTTTTATATATGTTTCACACATACATCAATCTTGAGAGAAGCACAGTTATTATGACAATTGAAAGGTATAGACATAGACTGTGGGTGTCAGCATGACACAAACAAATATAATGATAAAAACATAACTAAGAGATATAAAGGGATGGTTCTGGGAGAGGAGGTAAGGAGGTAGTAGAAAAGTGTTAATTATATCACATGAAAAAGCACAAAAACACATTATGGTAGAGGGAAAGATGGGAGGGAGAAGAGTAGTATATGAGCTTTACTCTCACCAGATTTGGTTCAAGAAGAGAATAACATACTCTGAAAACTATAGAAATCAAACTTGTCCTACAAGCAGTAGGCAGGGAAAGGGGAAAGGAAAGGCGGGGGGGGGGGTGTGGTCAGAAAGGAGGGAAGAAGTAGCAAGGGGAAAATGGTAAGATAAGGGAGGGGAATCAAGAGGGAGGGTAAACCGAAGAAGGCAGCAGTCAAAAGCAAAACTCTGTTCACGAGTGCAAGGGAGAAGAAAGAAATAAAAGCATAAACAGGGGAGAAATAGGATTGAGAAAAAGACACAGATAGTAATCATAACTGTGAATGTGAATGGGATGAACTCTCCCATAAAATGGAAGTGGAGAGCAGAATAGATTAAAAACTATAATCCTACAATATGCTGTTTACAAGAAACACGTTTGAAACAGGGGATACACAGAGGGTAAAGGTAGTAAAGGCTAGAGTAGAAAATGTTGTGCTTCAGCTAAAGTGAAAAAAAGCAGGTGTAGCAATCCTAATCTCAGAGAAAGCAAAAGCAAAGATAGATCCAATTAAAAGAGATAAGGAAGGAAACTCCATCCTGCTAAAAGGTACCATAAACAATGAAGCAATATCATTATTTAATATATATGCACCAAGTGGTATAGCATGCAGATTCTTAGAGGAGAAGTTAAGGGAGTTACAGGAAGAAATAGACAGCCAAATTATAATACTGGGGGACCTCAACCTCCCCCTCTCAGAACTTGATAAATCTAACCTCAAAATAAACAAGAAAGAAGTTAAGGAGGTGAATAGAGTTTTAGAAAAGGCAGGTATGATAGACTTCTGGAGAAAACTGAATGGGGATAAAAAGGAATATATTTTTTTCTCAAGGGTACATACTCAAAAGTTGACCATGTACTAGGGCATAAAAACCTCACAATCTGGTGCAAAAAGGCAGAAGTAGTCAAAGCATCCTTTTCAGATCACGATGCAATAAAATTATTTGTAATAAAGAACCATAGAAAAATAAACTAAAGATTAATTGGAAACTAAATAATCTAATTCTAAAGAATGAGTGGGCCAAAGAAAAAATCATAGGAACAATTAATAACTTCATTCAAGAGAATGACAATAATGAGACAACATACCAAAACTTATGGGACATAGCAAAAACACTTCTTAGGGGAAGTTTTATATCTCTAAATGCTTACATGAATAAAATAGAGAAAAAGGAGATCCATGAATTGGGCATGCAACTGAAAAAGCTAGAAAAAGAACAAATTGGAAATATCCAATTAAATGCCAAATTAGAAATACTGAAAATTAAAGGGGAGATTAATAAAATTGAAATCAAGAAAACTATTGAATTAATAAATAAAACCAAGAGCAAGTTTTATGAAAAAACCAATAAAATTGATAAACCTTTGGTCAATTTAATTAAAAAAAGAAAGAAGAAAACCAATTTACCAGTATCAAAAATGAAAAGGGTGAATTCACCTCCAATAAAGAGGAAATAAAAACAATAATTAGCAATCATTTTGCCCATTGTATGCCCATAAATTTGACAACCTTAGTGAAATGGGTGAATATTTACAAAAATGTAAATTGCCCAGGTTAACAGAAGAGGAAGTAAAATACCTAAATAACCCTATCTCAGAAAAAGGAATTGAGCAAGTCATCAATGAACTCCCTAGGAAAATATCTCCAGGGCCAGATGGTTTTACATGTGAATTCTATCAAACATTTAAAGAACAATCAATTCCTATACTTTATAGACTATTTGGGGAAATAGGTGAAGAAGGAGTCCTACCAAATTCTTTTTACAAAACAAATATGGTATTAGTACCTAAACCAGGAAGAATCAAAACAGAGAAAGAAAATTATAGACCAATTTCCCTAACTAATATTGATGCAAAAATTTTAAATAAAATATTAGCAAAAAGATTGCAGAAACTTATCAGGAGAATAACATGCTATGACCAGGTAGGATTTATTCCAGGAATGCAAGGCTGGTTCAATATTAGGAAAATCATAAGCATAATTGATCATGTCAACAACAAAACTAGCAGAAACCATATGCTCATCTCAATACATGTAGAAAAAGCCTTTGACAAAATACAACACCCATTCCTATTAAAAACACTAGAAAGCATAGGAATAAATGGAGCTTTCCTTAAATTTATAAATAGCATGTACCTAAAACCATCAACAAGCATTACCTGTAATGGGGATAAACTAGAGGCATTTCCAATAAGATCAGGGGTGAAACAAGCATGTCCATTATCATCCCTATTATTCAATTTGGTACTAGAAATGTTAGCTCTAGCAATAAAAGAAGAACAAGAAATTGAAAGAATTAGAATAGGCCAAGAAGAAACTAAATTATTATTTTTTTGCAGATGATATGATGATTTATTTAGAGAATCTGAGAGTATCAAGTAAAAAACTACTTGAAATAATAACTTTAGCAAAGTTGTAGGATATAAAATAAACCCACATAAATCCTCAAAATTCCTATACTTTACTAACAAAGACCAAAAGCAAGAGACAGAAAGAGAAATTCTGTTTAAGTTACTGTAGACACTAGAAAATATTTGGGAGTCTACCTGCCAAGATAAACCCAGGTCCTGTATGAACATAATTATGAAACAATTTTCACACAGTAAAGTAAGATCTAAATAAATGGAAAATATCAGTTGCTCGTGGTTAGGCCAAGCTAACATAATAAAAATGACAATTTTACCTAAATTAATTTACTTATTCAGTACCATACCCATCGAACTACAAAAAAATTATTTTACAGAGCTGGATAAAATAATAACAAAATTCATCTGGAAGAACAAGAGGTCCAGAATACCTAGGGAATTAATGAAAGGAAATGCTAGGGAAGGTGGCCTAGCCACAACAGATATTAAACTGTACTATAAAGCAGCAGTCATCAAAACTACTTAGTACTGGCTAAGAAACATAGTGGGGGATCAGTGGAATAGGTTAGGTATATAAGACACAGTAGTCAATGACTATAGCAATCTACTTTTTGATAAACCCAAAGAATCCAGCTTCTGGACTAATAATTCACTATTTCACAGAAACTGCTGGGAAAACTGGAAAATAGTATGGCAGAAACTGCGCATAGACCAATATCTTACACCATATACCAAAATAAAGTCAAAATGGGTTCATGATTTAGGAATAAAGGCTGATACTATAAGCAATTTGGGAGAGCAAGGAATAGTTTACCTGTTAGATTTGTGGGAAAGGGAAGAATTCATGCCCAAACAAGAGATAGAGAGCATTACAAAATGCAAAATGGATAATTTTGATTATGTCAAATTGAAAAGTTTTTGTACAAACAAAGCCAATGCAACGAAGATTAGGAGAGAAGCAGAAAATTGGGAGAAAAACTTTACAACTAGTGTCTCTGATAAAGGCCTCATCTCTAAAATATACAGGGAACTGAGACAAATTTGTAGGAATACAAGTCATTCCCCAAGTGAGAAATGTTCAAAGGATAGGCAGTTTTCAGAAGAAGAAATAAAAGATACCTATAGGCATATGAAAAAATGCTCTAAATCACTATTGGTTAGAGAAATGCAAATCAAAACAATTCTTAGGAACCACATCTCTCCTGTCAGATTAGCTAAAATGACAAAACAGGAAAATGATATATGCTGGAGAGGATGTGGGAAAATTGGAAAATTGTTACATTGTTGGTGGAGTTGTGAAGTTATCCAGCCATTTTGGAGAGCAATTTGGAACTATGCCCAAAGGGCTATGAAAATGTGCATAGCCTTTGACCCAGCAATACTACTTCTAGGGCTGAATCCCAAAGAGATCACACAAACGGGAAAGGGACCTGTACATACAAAAATATTTATAGTGGCTCTTTTTGTGGTGGCAAAGAATTGGAAATCAAAGGAATGCCCATCAATTGGGGCATGGCTGAACAAGTTGTGGTATATGAATGTAATGGAATAGTATTGTGCTTTAAGAAATGGGGAAGGGGGATGGAGCCAAGATGGCAGCTGGAAAGCAAGGACTTGCATGGGCTCCCCACCAGGTACCTCCAAAAACCTATAAAAATGGCTCTGAATAAATTCTAGAACTGCAGAACCCACAAAATATCAGAGGGAAGCAGGGATCCAGCCCAGGACAGCCTGGATGGTTGCTGGGTGAAGTCTATTATGCAAGAAGCTGGGAGCAGAGCAGAGCAGAGTTCAGTGTGTGCCCCGTGGACCAATGAGACCAGGAGCTGGACGGAACAGGCCCTAGCATTCTGAATCAGTGAGCTGTGGATGTTACCAGACTTCTCAAACCACAAACACCAAAGACAACAGAGAAGGTTAGTGGGAAAAACTGCGGGGGACAGAGTGAAAGAAGGAGTTCACCATTCAGACACTGCCATGGGGACAGCAGGGGTGGTGCAGCTACAGAATTACAGCTGCAGTTGCTTCTGGCCCCAGACTCACCTGGTGGGAGGAATTAAGCGGCAGATCAGAGCAGGAGTGCAGAGCCTGCTTAAGATCTGAGTCAGGTCTGGGTTGGTGGATTTTGGGGGAGGAGGAGTGCTGGTATGGCACAACTGGCTGTATAGAAATAGCTCTGAAAACAATGGCACATCCCAAGCTTGGAAAAAAAATACTCTTTATTCTACAAGCAGTCATACCCTGACGAAAAATTCAAGGGTGAAGTAAGTTGGCTGGGAACATGACCAGGCAGCGAAAACAGTCTCAGATTCAGACTCAGACTTTGGAATCTTTCTTTGGTGACAAAGAAGACCAAAATATACAGCCAGAAGAAGTCAACAAAGTCAAAGAGCCTATATCAAAAGCTTCCAAGAAAAACATGTACTGGTCTTAGGCCATGGAAGTGCTCAAAAAGGATTTGGAAAAGCAAGTAAGAGAAGTAGAGGAAAAATTGGGAAGAGAAATTATAATGATGTGAGAAAACCATGAAAAACAAGTCAATGACTTGCTAAAGGAGACCCAAAAAATACTGAAGAAAATAATACCTTAAAAATAGACTAACTCAAATGGCAAAAGAGTTCCAAAAAGTCAATGAGGAGAAGAATGCCTTGAAAGGCAGAATTAGCCAAATGAGAAAGGAGGTCCAAAAGACCACTGAAGAAAATACTACCTTAAAAATTAGACTGGAGGAAGTAGAAGGTAGTGACTTTCTGAGAAGTCAAGATATTATAAAATAGAACCAAAGGAACTAAAAAATGGAAGACAATGTGAAATATCCCATTGGAAAAACCACTGACCTGGAAAATAGATCCAGGAGAGAGAATTTGAAAATTATTGGACTACCTGAAAGCCATGATCAAAAAAAGATCCTAGGTATCATCTTTCAAGAAATTATCAAGGAGAACTGCCCTGATATTCTGGAACCAGAGGGTAAAATAGAAATTGAAAGAATCCACCAATCACCTCCTCAAAAAGATCCCAAAAAGAAAACTCCTAAGAATATTGTTGCCAAATTCCAGAGCTCCCAGATCAAGGAGAAAATATTGCAAGCAGCCAGAAAGTAACAAGTTGAGTATTGCGGAAATACAATCAGAATAATACAAGATCTAGCAGCTTCTACCTCAAGGGATCGAAGGGCTTGGAATACGATATTCCAGAGGTCAATGGACCTAGGATTAAAATCAAGAATCACCTACCCAGCAAAACTGAGCATCATGCTCCAAGCCAAAATATGGATTTTCAATAAAATAGAGGACTTTCAATCTTTCTCAGTGAAAAGACCAGAACTGAATAGAAAATTTGACTTTCAAACACAAGAATCAAGAGAAGAATGAAAAGGTAAACAAGAAAGAGAAATCACAAGGGACTTACTAAAGTTGAACTGTTTTGTTTACATTCCTACATCGAAAGATGATGTGTATGATTCATGAGACCTCAGTATTAGGGTAGCTGAAAGGAATATGCATATATATATGTATATATGTATGTGTGTATGTATGTATATATATATTGTATATACACACACACACACACACACACACACGTGTATATATATATATATATTATATATATACACACACAGAGGGCACTGGGTGAGTTGAATATGAAGGGATGATATCTAAAAAAAATAATCAAATTAAGGGATGAGAGAGGAATATATTGAGAGAGGGAGAAAGGGAGAGATAGAATGGGGTAAATTATCTCTCATAAAAGTGGCAAGAAAAAGCAGTTCTGTAGGAAGGGAAGAGGGAGCAGGTGAGGGGGAATGAGGGAATCTTTCTCTCATCGGATTTGACCTGAGGAGGGAATACTATACACACTGAATTGGGTATCTTACTCCACAGGAAAGAAGTAGGAAGAAGATAAAAAAGGGGGGACAATAGAAGTGGGGGCAGATAGGGGGAGGAGGTAACCAAAAACAAACACTTTTGAAAAGAGACAGGGTCAAGGGAGAAAATTGAATAAAGGGGGACAGGATAAGATAGAGCAAAATATAGTTAGTTTTTCACAACATGAGTATTGTGGAAGGGTTTTACATAATGATACATGTGTGGCCTATGTTGAATTGCTTGCCTTCTTAGGGAGGGTGGGTTGGGAGGGAAGCAGGGAGAGAATTTGGAACTCAAAATTTTAAAAACAGATGTTCAAAAACAAAAAAAATTTTTTGCATGCAGTTAGGAAATAAGGTACATAGGCAATGGGTCGTAGAAATTTATCTTGCCCTACAAGAAAGGAAGGGAAAAGGGGATGGGAGGGGAGTGGGGTGGCAGAAGGTAGGGCTGACTGGGGAATGGGGCAACCAGAATATACTCCACCCTGGAGTGGGCGGGAGGGTAGAAACGGGGAGAAAAATTCATAATTCAAACTCTTGTGAAAATCAACAATGAAAACTAAATATATTAAATGAATGAATGAATGAACAAACAAACAAATAAATGAATGAATGAATGAATAAATAAATAGATAGATAAATGAATAGATAAATAAGTAAATGATGATTTAAAAAAACCCAAAGAACTGGGGAAGATAAGGACTTCATAATAACCTGGAAAAACCTACCTGATATAATGCTGAGTGAGTGGAGCAGAACCAGGAGAACATTATAGACAACCACAGATATATTGATTCTGTGTTGACTAACCTTGATAGATTTGGCTCTTCTCAGCAATACAAGGTTTAAAGACAAAGGACTCATGATGGAGAGAGCTGGCTAAACCCAGAGAAATAACTATGGAGTCTGAATGCAGATTGAGGCAAACTATTTGCTCTCCTTTTTTTTTTCTTTTTTTTTTTGTTTTGTTTCTTCTGTCTCAGGATTCATTCTATTTGTTATAATTCTTCTTTACAACTTGGCTATTGTGTAAATGAGTTTAATGCGAAGTTATGTGTAGAAGATGTATCGGATTCCATGTCATCCTGGGGTGGGGGTTGGGGAAGAAAATCTGGAACTCAAAATCATGCAGAATTGAGTGTTCTAAACTAAAAATAAAAAATCTTAATTAAATAAAAAAATATTCATATGAGAAGAAAACACAGAGTCCTGTGAAAGGTGACCTAAAAAAAAATCAGGAGAACAAGGTGACTACATTATTTTAAAACTTTTATTTTTATTTAGCGTGTGCTAAATACCAAATGAAAAAAGGTGTTGCTATATATATATTATAGAATAGAAAAAGTTTGTACATGAAACTGCAGATCTATAATAGCTTGTTTTTCTTTTACAGTATATAATAAATTAAACCATAATAAATTAAAACTCTTTTAAAAAAAGAGTTTTTAGTTTGGTTTGGTCAAGGGAGGTGGAAGGTTTTTGAGAGGGGGAGAAAATGTAATTTCATAAATGAAAAAAATTAAAGTTAATTTTCATATTTCATATTCCCTTGCTATATTCTTCTTTCCTTCCTTATCCCAGATACCCAGTAATAAACCTATTCTTTCTCCTCATCAGAGTCTTCCCTTAGCTTGTAGTACCCTTACAAAAAATAAGAAAAATTTATCTATAGATTTCAATGACTGATAATAGTTTATTGTATTAACCTTCCCAGGGATATTTACATTTTAACAGGGGAAAGTGTATTAATAGAAAGGAATAAAGTTTTAATGGTGGGATATTAGACACTCATCATAGGCCCATGAGGAAGATGTTTTCAGGGAAAGGGCCTTCTCCCCACAGCACATAACTGGGGAGCTCCTTATTATACTTTTATGAAAAGACAACCCAAGGGTTATCGGAACTCAAGACTAGACCAGGTCCCTGACATCTCTTTTATTTATTTATTTGTTTGTTTGTTTCAGGGCACCCTTCTCTCCTTGTTCTTGTCCTACTTCTCTGACCACTCCAGTGCCCTTTGTTTGGGTCCTATTTAATGTCACACCTTCTACCTGTAGGTATCCCTTTGGGTTCTATCCTGAACTGTCTTTTCTTCTCCCTTTATATTACTTCACTTGGTGATTTCATCAGCTCCCACAGATTTAATTACCATATCTATATTGATAATTCTCAAAACTACCTATCTTTTCCTAAATTATCTGCCGACAACCAATCTCATATCTCCACTTGCTCTTCAGACACATTGAACTGGATGTCCCCTAGACAGCTTAAACTCAATATGTCCAAAATCATACTCATTATCTTCATCCCTAAATCCTCTCTCCCTCCCTCCTATCTTCCTTATTACTATAGAAGACCAAACTATCCTCCAAGTTCATTAGGGTCACAATCTAAGAATCATCTTGGATTCCTCACTATCTCTCATTTCCCCCCACGCTTAAACATACAATCTGTTGCCAAAACCTGTCAATTTCACCTTTGAAACATCTCTCAAATGTTCCTGCCTTCTCTTCTCGACACTGCTACCACTCTCTAGTGCAGGGCTTTATCACCTCACTACTGGATTATTGCAATACCCTGTGGTGGGTCTGCCTGCCTCAAGCCTCTCCCCATCCAATACATTCTCCATTCACCAATTAAAGTGATTTTCCTAAAGTGTAAGTCCAATCATTTCCATCCCTATCCCCAACCACCCAATAAATTCCAGTGGCTCCCTATTGCCTTCAAGATCAAATATGAGATGTTGTGTTTGACATTCAAATCCCTTTGATAACTTAGCCCCCATCTACAGTAGTCCTACACCTTACTCCCTGGCATGTACATTTGATCCAGTGATGCTGGCCTCCTGGGAAAAGCCATTCCACCTCTTGGCTATATGCATCTTCTCTTTTTCTCCTCTGTGTCTGGAACACTCTCCCTCCTCCACTATGCTTACTGACCTCTCTGATTTTCTTTCCTGGTAGGATTTTTTCTAATAATGAACAAAAAGTGGATAGGTCTGAGCGGGTCTCTAGCTATTTCTAATTGTGCATTAGAAACACAGTTAATCACCTGCTGAATGGGTGTGGGGCTGTAGAGAAAGTGGAACTAAAGAGAGTGCTGGCAGAAGTGTTTGGCTGTTTGGGGGCAAAGCATCAGTCTGAAGGTGGAATCTCTCAGTTCACCTTGAATATACATTTGGATTGAGATCGATACTTAGTGAGTTGAGTGCTATTTCTGGAGATATTATCTTCTCTATTTATACAGTCCTTTGCTCCCTATCCAGCTCCACTCTTGACTACACAGAATTCACAATCACACCTCAGCTGCTTTTCACCCTGGAAGATCCAACTACTCCTGCAACCCCTTTCTCTGATTGGACAATTCCTCCTGGGACTTCCATTTAGAAGCATCATTCTTCACTCCTCTTCTGGCTCGACTGCTGATTCTCTGGATTTTAACAAGGTGTTCAAGTACTTCCCCTCCCCTTTTCAACTTCCTTTTGTGTATTGTCTTTCCCAGTTAGAATATAAACTTCTTGAAGGCAGAGACTATCTTTGTGCTTTTGTTTGTATTCACAGCTGTATTACAACATCTGGCACTCAGAAGCTTGATGACTTGTTGATATGTGTATAAAATGATTTTACATATATTTGTATATATACGTGTGTATGTGTGTGTGTGTATTTGGGTCTAATGGTGCCCATCTGTAGAGTGGGGGAAGAAAAAAAGGGAAAAAAAGAAATTTACATGATTATTATATATTTAAAAGGAATAGCAAGTTGTATATAATAGATTTGCAGTTTCATGTACAATCATCTTTTTTATTATACTATGGAAATGTTTTTATTCCATAAATTAAAAATTAAACCCACAAAATTTTAAAAAAAATTAAAAACCACTTGCCCCCATCACGAATAGAGTTGTATTTAGGCAAAGTAAAGACCATTCATTACTGAACTAGGTCCTATACTGGGGTCTGTGGGTGGCAGCTCAAACTAGAGTAATATGCAAAAGGCTATGGTCAATAACAGAAGAAGGGAACACATAATCAGAAAAGTGGTGAGGAAATATAGAATAACCCAAGATATAGGGAACAAGTCAGGCAAAATAAAGTAGATGAGATATCTGTAAGTAAGAGGATAAACAAGGGCATTGTCCACAAATTAGGTGAGAATCTGAGAAGCAGTGAAAAGTACTAGAGCAGGCTTTCAAGCATAAGTTAAGCATAGCAGGATAAACAAATTTCCAGATGCAGTCTCCCTGAAAAGCATATATTTAATGCTCAACAGAACCCCCATTGACTGGCTGGCTACCCGTCACCCTCGACTGTATCCTGGGTAACCAGCTAAATATTAAATACATTTCCCTTTCTGAAAGGTAGTACTAGAGGTTTAAGTTTCCCCTCCAATGTACCCAGTAGCTGTGCATATCCTCTGTATGTGCACAGCTCCACATAAACTCCTCAGGCACATCTACTCTTCCCATTCACGGTATGTGTACTCATAGGAAAGTGTGCCCCAGATTTAGGAGGGGGCAACATTTTATTGGTACTTTTCTAAGGACTGGACATATGGAATGGACCTGTGATTTCATTGGTAAAAATAGGATCTCCTTCTACCAATGATTTCTAACTCACAGTCTTAGAGAATTACCTAGGGTACTTATTGACTGAATAATGAATCTTTGGTGATTAACACCGAGAGGTAACATGACAAAGGCAGTGTGTATTAGAGGTGGGACTTATCTCTAGGTCTTCTTGCCCCAAGCTCTGTTCTGTGCTGCCTCATTTTACAAATGAAGAAACTAAATTTGAACTGAGAGATTAAGGGATTTGGCCAAGACTGCAAAACTAGTTAATGGCAGAATTGGATCTCAAACCCAGGTGTCCTGACTGCCAATAGTAATATATTATACTATAATATGACTTCTCCTTTGTCATGATTAATTAGTATTTATTCTTATCTATGTTCATGTAATTATTTTATAGAAAAAGGCAAAATTAAGTGAAACTGCATGTTTACAAATGTTTTTTTTTTTCAGTTCACCTATGGATAAAACTAGCATATGAGGTTGGGATCCAGGTATCACCATCTCTGTTGTGGAAGCTAATCAAAATTATAGACCTACAGGCACAACCTCAGCAATGTGGCCTTATAAACTATAACCTCTAAAGTGACAGAAAACATCTTGGTAGTTAGCAGCACTTAGTACATTTTAATTTAGGCTAACTTATTCCTCGTTATACCCAGCCCAGCTCTCCTGCCAGATTCCCTGGGCAACATGCCCAAGAAGTGTGATTTAGGGTAAATCCCTAAACCTTTTTAGCCTACAAATCCCAAATTTACAGGTTATACAGATAATAAATCCCTGAACTAGGAACGTCTTCCTGAAGCTATTCAAATCCTTCTTACAGCTGACCTTTGAGGCTTATTCCATTAGGGATCATCTCTTTTTCTCTAGTTAGGATAACAATCCAGAATCAGAGGTTCCCACACTTCCCTTTCCCTACCATTGTATAGTTAAAATCAAATGTTCTCATGTATGTAAAGCCCTTTACAAATTTCAAATTGGTGTGAATGTAGTCCAGAGGAAATGGGCTAGATTTGGAGCCAAAGGACCTGGGTAGATTTATACTAGAAATGCAGGACTTGTTCCATATTAGGAAAGCTATAAACTTAACCACATTAGTAACAAAAACATGATATCAATAGATGCAGCAAAAGCTTTTGACAAAATTCAACACTGATTTCTGTTAGAAAACGCTAGAAAATATAGGAATAAATGGATCTTTCTTTAAAATGATAAATAGGATATATCTAAAAACCAGAATCTACTGTTATTTGTAACAGAGATAAGCTAGAATCCTTCCTAGTAAATTTAGGGGTGAAACAAGTATGTTCATTGTCAACACTTCTTTTTGACATAGTACTAGATATGCTTGGTTTGGAACATTGCTTAGAGCAATAAGAAAAGAAAAAGAAATTGAGAGAATAGCCATAGGTATGTTTAAAAGGAATAGCAAGTTGTACATACTAGATTTGCATTTTCATGTACAATCATAATTTTTTTTCTGTTCTATGTTATGGAAGTGCTTATTTTATTTCTTAAGTTCAGAATAAAATAAAAATTTTAAAAGAGAAGAAATTAAATTATCCCCTTTTGCAGATGATATGATGGTTTACTTAGAGAACCCTAAAGAATCAACTAAAAAATTGAAACAATAACTTCTGCAAACTTACAGAACATAAAAGAAATCTTTATAAATCATCAGTATTTCAATATAATATCTATAAAACCCAGCAGGAAAAGATAGAGAAATTCTATTAAATTATTACAGAATTTATGAAATACCTGTGAGTCTGCCTTCCAAGGTTGACACAAGAATTATATAAATGTAATTTCAAACAACAATTGGATAAGCCAATATAATAAAAATGACAATCCTACCTGAATTAATTTACATATTCAATGCCATGTCAAACTACCAAAGGATTACTTTATGTAACTAGAAAAAATTACAAAATTCATACAAAGTAAAAAAGTCATCAATTTCAAGAGAAATAATGAAAAGAAATAGGAATGAAGGGGGCTCAGTGGTGCTAGATCTCAAACTATACTACAAAGTAGTAATCATTAATAACTCAATACTGGCTAAAAAATAAAGAGCTTGATGAATAGAGTGGATTAGGTACACAATATACAGAAGGTAATGTATATAATACCATAGTATTTGACGAGTACAAAGATTCCTGCTATGGGGATAAGGACTCACTATTTGACCAAAATTATTAGGAAAATTGGACAGCATTATGGGAGAAATTATATTTAGACCAACACCTCACATACTATACAAAGAAAAGCTCCAAATTAATATATTTATGTGTATACACGTATACAGATAGATGTGTCTATCTGTCTCTGTGTGTATGTATGTATAACCTACATATAAAAGATCACATTATAAATTAGAGAAACAATTTTCAAAATGACCTATCAGATTTATAGATGGAAAAAAAGCTCATAATTAAACAAGAAGTAGAGATCACAGAAAATAAAATGACTAATTTTAATTATCAAATTTTTAAGTTTTTACATAAACAAATCCAATAAAATTAAGATTTAAATGGAAGCAATTAACTGAGGAAAAAGTTTATAGTGTTTTTCTGATAAAGGTCTCAATTTTAAGATATACAGAAACTGATTTAAATTTATAAGAAAAAGAACTACCACATTTCCCCATGTATAAGATGCACCCTTTTTCAAAAAATTTGGGGTCTAAAAACTGGGTTCTTCTTATACAGTGGTTGCAGATTTTTTTACTTGCATTTCCAGCTTTTTAGCACTTGTTGTCTTTGTGCTCATTGTTTCACATTTGTTACCAGTATATTAGGTTACGTTTTGCCATGTTCTGCCCAGAAAAGATTTTGCTACAGTGCTGAATTCAAGTTAAAAGTGATCCAGTTTGCAAAAGTGAATGGAAATCATGCTGCTGAACATAAATTTGGTTCTCCTCCAACTTGAAAGACAATCTGAGACTGGCTACGGGAAGAAGAAACCCTACTGAAAACGCCAAGGCAGAAGAAGGCCATGAGAGGCAAGTCAGCAAAATGGCCAGATTTAGAGAGGGAATTGAAGATACGAATCGAAGAGCGAAGGACATTTGGAATTCCTGTTTCCACAAAGATGGTTTAGCATGAGGCAAGAAGAATTGCTGATGAAAAAGAAGTTACTGTTTTCAAAAGTGGACACAATTGGTGCTTCAGGTTCATGAAATGGAATGAACTAAGTATGTGTACACACACTGGACTTGCCCAAAAGATTCCTGAAAGCTATGAGCAGATGAATAAAATTTAAGTTCAATAACTTCATGTAATACATTTTTTTCAAATTTCAGGCCCCAAAATTAAGGTGTGTCTTATACATGGGGAAATATTGTATTCCCCAATTGACAAGTGGTCTGAGGATATGAGCAGGTAGTTCTCAAGAGATCTAAGTTATTTATAGCCATGGGAAAAAATGCTCCAAATTGCTGCTTAATCTAGAGAAATGGAAATTAAAGCAATTCTCAGATTCTGACACTCATCAGAGTGGCAAAGAAGATTAAATAGGAAAATGATAAATATGAGAGGGACTGTGGGAAAACAAGCATATTTATGCTCCGTTGGCGGACCTTTGATTTTCACAACCATATTGCAAATAATTTGGAGTTATACACAAGTTACAAAATGATACGTACCCTTTGATTCAGTTTTACCTTTGCTAGACCTATATGAAAACGAAATCAAAGAAAGAGGAAAAGACAAAAATGTTCATACCAGCTCTTTTCATATTGGTAAAAACAAACAAACAAACTGGACACTAAAGGGACAGCCACTATTTGAGAAATGGCTGAATAAGTTGTTGTATATGAATGTGATAGTACTATTGGGTGGTGAGAAATGAGGAAATAGAGGATTTCAAAAAGACATGAAAGGACATATAAACTGATTCAGAGTGAAGTGAGTAGAACCAGAAGTTCACTTTATATTATAATACCAATATTATAAAATGTTGATAATCCTTTATAATCTGAGGAATGAAATGAGCAGAACCAGTAGAACCATTTATACAATAATGAAACTATAAAAACAAATAACTTTGAAAGCTTTAAGTACTATGATGGGGGGGGGGTGCAGAGCCAAGATGGCAGCTAGAAAGCAGGGACTTGCATGAGCTCCCACCCAGGTCCCTCCAAACACCTATAAAAATGGCTCTGAACGAATTCTAGAACTGCAGAACCCATGAAATAGCAGAGGGAAGTAGGGCTCCAGTCCAGGACAGCCTGGATGGTCACAGGGTAAGGTCTATTGCAGGGACCTGGGAGCGGAGCGGACCAGGGTCCAGCATGTGCTCCATGGACCAACCAGACCAGGAGCAGTGCAAAACAGGCCCTAGTGCCCTGAATCAGTGAGTGGTGGCTGTTACTAGACTTCTCAACCCACAAACACCAAAGACAACAGAGAAGGTTAGTGGGAAAAGCTGCTGGGCAGAGTGAAAGGAGTTCGAGGTTCGGCCACCACCCCGGAGGCAGCAGGGGTGGTACAGCTACAGAACTACAGCTGCAGTTGCTTCTGGCCCCAGGCCCACCTGGTGGGAGGAATTAAGTGGTGGATCTAAGCAGGAGTGCACAGCCAGCTTAGATCTGAGTTGCATTCTGGGTTGGCAGTTCTTGGGGGAGGAGGAGCACTGATGTGGCAGAGCTTGCTGTGTAGAAATAACTCTGAAAACAACAGCACAGCCCCTCAAGCTTGGGACAAAGTACTCTCTACTCTACAAGCAGTCATACCCAACAAAAAACTCAAGGGTCAAGTAAGTTGGCTGGGAACATGGCCAGGCAGCGAAAACAGTTTCAGATTCAGACTCAGACTTTGCAATCTTTCTTTGGTGACAAAGAAGAACAAAAAATACAGCCAGAAGAAGTCAACAAAGTCAAAGAGCCTACATCAAAAGCCTCCAAGAAAAACATGAACTGGTCTCAGGTCATGAAAGAGCTCAAAAAAGGAATTGGAAAAGCAAGTTAGAGAAGTAGGGGGAAAATTGGGAAGACAAATGAGAGTGATGTAAGAAAACCATGAAAAACAAGTCAATGACTAGCTAAAGGAGACCCCAAAAAAAACTACTGAGGAAAATAACACCTTAAAAAATAGACTAACTCAAATGGCAAAAGAGCTCCAAAAAGCCAAGGAGGAGAAGTATGCCTGTAAAGGCAGAATTAGCCAAATGGAAAAGGAGGTCAAAATACCACTGAAGAAAATACTACCTTAAAAATTAGATTGGAGCAAGTGGAAGCCAGTGACTTTATGAGAAATCAAGATATTATAAAATAGAACCAAAGGAATGAAAAAATGGAAGACAATGTGAAATACCTCACTGGAAATACCACTGACCTGGAAAATAGATCCAGGAGAGAGAATTTAAAAATTATTGCACTACCTGAAAGGCACGGTCAAAAAAAGAGCCTAGACATCATCTTTCAAGAAATTATCAAGGAGAACTGCCCTGATATTCTAGAACCAGAGAGTAAAGTAGAAATTGAAAGGATCCACCGATTGCCTCCTGAAAAAGATCCCAAAAAGAAAAAAACTAGGAATATTGTCACCAAATTCCAGAGCTTCCAGATCAGGGAGAAAATACTGCAAGCAGCCAGAAAGAAATAATTTGAGTATTGTGGAAACACAATCAGGATAACACAAGACCTAGCAGCTTCTACATTAAGGCATCAAAGGACTTGGAATATGATATTCCGGAGGTCAATGGAGCTAGGATGAAAATCAGGAATCACCTACCCAGCAAAACTGAGTATCATGCTCCAAGGCAAAATATGGATTTTCGATAAAATAGAGGACTTTCAATCTTTCTCAGTGAAAAGACCAGAGCTGAATAGAAAATTTGACTTTCAAACACAAGAATCAAGAGAAGCATGGAAAGGTAAACAAGAAAGAGAAATCACAAGGGACTTACTAAAGTTAAACTGTTTTGTTTACCCTTCTACATGGAAAGATGATGTGTATAACACATGAGACCTCAGTATTAGCATAGCTGAAGGGAATATACATATATAGGGAGACAGAGAGCACAGGGTGAGTAGAATATGAAGGGGTGATATCTAAAAAAATAAAATGAAATTAAGGGATGAGAGAGGAATATATTCAGAGAGGGAGAAAGGCAGAGATGGAATGGGATAAATTCTCTCACACAAAACTGGCAAGAAAAATCAGTTCTGTTGGAAGGGAAGAGGGGGCAGGTGAGGGGGAATGAGTGAATCTTGCTCTCATCGGATTTGACCTCAGGAGGGAATACCATACACACTCAATTGGGTATCTTACCCCACAGGAAGGAAGGAAGAAGGAGATTAAAAAGGGGGGGGATGACAGAAGGAAGGGAGGTCAGATAGGGGGAGGAGGTAATCAAAAACCTTTGAAAAGCGACAGGGTCAAGGGAGAAAATTGGATAAAGGGGGATAGGAAAGGAAGGATAGTTAGTCTTTCACAACATGAGTATTGTGGAAGGGTTTTACATAATGATACGCTTGTGGCCTATGTGGAATTGCTTGCCTTCTTAGGGAGTGTGGGTTGGGAGGGAAGAGGGGAGAGAATTTGGAACTCAAGTTTTAAAAACAGATGTTCAAAAAAAAGTTTTTGCATGCAACTAGGAAATAAGATATACAGGCAACGGGGCATAGAAATCTATCTCGCCCTACAAGAAAGTAAGGGAAAAGGGGAAGGGGGGGAGTGGGGTGATAGAAGGGAGGGCTGACTGAGGAATGGGGCAACCAGATTATATGCCATCTTGGGGGGGTGGGTAGAAATGGGGAGAAAATTTGTAATTCAAACTCTTGTGAAAATCAATGCTGAAAACTAACAATATTAAATAAATAAATAAATGATTAAAAAAGAACTATGATCTATACAATAACTCTTCATGATTCCACAGGGCTAATAGTGAAACCTGTTATTAGTATAGAGAGGCAACTGATTTTGGTTATAGGATAAGGCATCTGTTTTTGTATACAGCCATTAGGGGAATTTGTTTTGCTTGACTAGATATATTTGTTATAAGAAATTTCTTTCTCTTTTCTTGACTTTTTATTTCAGGTGTGGCAGGGGACAGAAAGTAGGTTTGTGTTATTTTTTTTTAATAGAGAGGTAGGGGTGGTAACAGATGGGAAATTTTGAATGCATTTTAAGATGGTGTCACTGTATTATTAGTTTTATTTAACTGTTTTACTTTGTTACAAGAGAACTTTCATGGAGTGGGAATAAACTTTAAATACTTCTATTATAAAAACAAAACACATCAATAAAACTTAAGAACATTGGTAATTTTTTTTCCAACAAAGAATATGGATTCACTGCCTATATGATTTTGGGCAAGCCCCTTAAGGTTTCTGTGTTTCAGAGTTTTTTTTAAATCTATAAAATGAAGGATAATATACTAGATTACCTTTAAAATAACTCCATATTTTAAATTTATGGTCTTCTGAACTTAGAAAACACCCCTCTGACAGCTACAAAGAGCTACACAGAATATAGAGCAGTGGTTTGTAATTTTTTTAAGTCATGGAAGCCCTTGGAAATCAGATGAAGCCTAAGAACCCCATCTCTAAAAGATGTTTTTAAATGTATAAAACAAAATACATGGAATTACAAAGGGAACCAATTAAATTGAAATGTAGTTGTCAGTACTGATTTTAAAAATCCTGTTCCAGAGCCTTTGCTGACCCCATCTGTCACCTCTCTTTTCTCTCTTAGTCTGTGCTCATCTTTATACTGATGATTCTTAAATCTATCTACCCTGCTTAAAACTCTAGACTAGCATTATGTGCAGATGGAGTGACCTAGACAAAGAATAAAAAGTCTTAGCTGGACAGGGTCAAGGCTTTTGTTTGAAATCCAGGCTTTGGAATACAAAAGTAAACACAAAAGATATTTTCTGAACTCATATGTCCTCCAGTGTTTTCCTGGGGAGTGGTGACCATGTCATTTTATAGTGCATAAAACATCTTAAAAGAGTTAAATAATCAGAATACCTGTAACACAAAAGCACCAAGCCACCGAAGGAACTCATACCAGCTGGTATCAGGCCCCTCTCAGGTTATAACTTCTTTGTCATTCAGTACAGTAAGTACAACACTTACACATAGAAGGCATTTAATAAGTGTTTGTTTAATTGAATTCTTAAACAAACATCATTTCAAGGTGTAACCAGATTAACCCAGCTAAGGAGCAAGTCAGGTAACCAGCCCCTTTCAAAGAACTAATCTAAAAGCAAAGAGTGAGGTGACTGACAGAGTATTGTCCAACTTTTGAAATTGCACAAAAGGATATTTTTATTTCAGGGATAAGAAAAAGAGATTTTCTTTTTCTCTCATTTTCACCCAGGGTTTATTTCCTTGTGAGAGGGAAGCCTCCCTGTTCAGAGACCCTCATGAGAGAGCAAGAGAAAACCAACTCTGCCCCCTTAGGGAAGGTGGGAAGGGCTTAACTTTATACTTCTTCCAGGTGCTCTGAGCCCTGGAATTAATCCCTGCACAGCTGTTGGCTATGTATACAGTGTAGCAGGGGAATTCTCAAAGCAGCTGAAACAATTGGGTCTGATTCTACTTGCATGGTTTTTCCCCAGCCTTTGTTATAACCATGTCATAAGCACCCACCTAAATGACAATCTGAGGAGCTACATTAATCCCAATATGGCTTTTGTAACTTCCCTGGCTGGCCTGCCATGGTATTCTCCCTACCTCAGCCCTGACCTGAAATTTGTAACTATTAAAGTCATTAATGATTAGAAAACAAAGAAAACTCTTGTAGATCTCTTTGGAGGTGTAATGGGAAGGAAAGATTTATTGCCCCACTGTCCAAGACAGTAGGAATGCTAGGATTCATCAGGTCAATACCAGCTACACTGGTAAGAGCAAGAGTTCGTAATTTTTTTTTAATTATGGAACACCATGGAAGTCACATAAAGCCTAAAAATCCGTTCTTTGAAAGATGTTTTAAATGTATTAAATACATAGAATTACCTTTCCTTATCTGTACTTAAAACCCTCTCTAGCTTCACCCTACTCCTACCACTGGCTGACTGGATCCCCATAGGGTAACTGACTGCTCCTCCTCTCTGAATTCTAAGAGTACCACTGAGCTTTGGGGGAGTTCCGTTACCACTGTTCCGTCTGGTGGGCTTGCCTTGATATTTATCAAGCACTTTATATCAATCAACTTTTACAAAAAAAGGTTTGTACTAAGAAAGTATAACAAGAACAGAAACACAAAAAAAGAAAGTCCCCCAAACCAGTATGGTGCATTCTCCCTCAGGGAGAGTGGATTTAAGCTTGAAGTGTGGAGGTGTGGAGGTACCGAGGTACCCACCAGGGAACACACACAGCAGAGGAGCACCTCCTTTCCCAGGAATCACTTTATTCCTTCTTGGAGACCCTGTTAAGTTCACTTCTGACTATGAAATGACTGCTACATAACTCTTCCATGTTCAGTGGGACTGGATCAATCCATCCTTGCAGGATGAAGTTCCTCAGATGTTACATCAATCCACTACTGGGCTGGTTCCTCAATAGATTACTGCTACAGCTGTCAGTAGCTCCTGAACTCCATTTGTTGGTGGTACTTCAAATTGCTTTGATGAATCTTTCAGACTTACCAATTGCCTGACAACTTCCATCTCAAGGTACTCATTCATCTATGATCTCTAAAGAATAAACACAAAAGAGCCAAAACAGAGATAGGTACTGTGTATTCACAAATGGCATGTAGGAGCTTGAGATAGGGCCTGAGGTCTATGTCTCACTGGGCATTCTCAAAAAACCTTCTCACTAGAAAGCCTCCAGGAAGGATATCAAGATATACACTTGAGGGGTGATTAGGTGGCTCAATGGATAGAGCACCAGCCCTGGACTCAGGAGGACCTGAGTTCAAATCTGGCCTCAGACACTTACTGGCTGGATTTCCTCAAAAAAAGAAAAGGAAAAAAATATATACACCTGAATGTACACTTAGCTCCAGTTCAGTAGCCACCAGAAAGTTTTTTCATGACCCCAAGGTAAATCAACAAAGGACATTTAGAGGATACCAGTGCACCCTCTGAAATGGGGGGGTGGGGTGGTGGTAAGTAAGGCATATCTGTTATGCATGCATAGAAGTAGATTCACTAAACATCCTTGTGAATTGGAACTAGGCAGGGCATGTTTAATAGCTTTAAGGACTGATAATGCACTCATTATATATAAAATGATTTCAACTAGTTAAACTCAAAATCCTATGATTCTTCCTATAAACCTACTGCTAAAGGAGTAAAGTAGAATGCCAAAGCCAAGTGTGTAGACAAAGGTACAGATACCAAGATATAAGGCATGTCAAGGTAAGATGGACAGATCTCTCTCTCTTTCTCACTCTTTCTCCCTCTCCCCCCTCCTTCTCCTTCTCCCCTTTCCTCTCTCTTTCTCCATATATACTTATACATATGCATGGGTGTGTATCAACTAGATGGCTTAGTGACAGAGCTCAGGCCTTGGAGTCAGGAAGTCCTTAGTTGAAATCTGGCCTCAGATATTTACTAGCTGGGTGACCTTGGGCAAGTCACTTAATCCTGTTTGCCTCAGTTCCTTCATCTATAAAATGAACTGGAAGAGGAAATGGCAAACCATTCCAGGATCTCTTCCAAGAAAACACCAAATGGGGTCATGAAGAGAAGGACATGACTGACACGACTAAGCAGCAAATATATATTTGTTGCTTATATATATGTATATATGGAGAGTGAGAGAAAGAGGTGGGGGAGAGAGAGGGGGAGTAGAGAGGGAGAGAGAGAGAGAGAGAGAGAGAGAGAGAGAGAGAGAGAGAGAGAGAGAGAATGATATTAGAATTTGGCGACCAGCAGTCAGAAAACCAGGAGGCAGTCAGGGGAAGGCCATAGAGAGCTTAAGACAGTCATGAGTAGAGTAGGAAAACATTTTGCCATATGATTGCATGTGTCTCTTCAAGGCTTCCTTCTGACAGTAGATTGAATTATGACAACTATGCTGGGGATCTGATTCATGAATGGGAACATAGTCACCAAAAGGTCCCCTTTTTAAAGGTATGGGTATAAGTGGGTAGGGAAAAGACATTTACATTTAACATATGGTCATGGATTAGTTGATCTGACTAGGAAGTTGTCTGTTTGGGCACCAAGATGATGAAATACACAGGGTAGGAATTTTACTAGGGGAGAAATATAGAAAAATCTGGGTAGCCAGAACATTAGAAGTGTCATACTGCATCAACATTATGGTCTACCACCTTAGGATATCTGACAGGGGCATCCAGGTAAATTTAGGAAGTGATCATGTTCAACTCCTTGTGGTCAAACTTACAGAAGAAAGATGTCCCCAAAACATACTAATTTCCTTATTAATCCATTATGGAATATTCTAACCAAAAAATAGGTGTTCAATAACACATTGAATTGAGTATCTAATCTTTTTCTCAACTCAATTATAATTTTGGTCTGTTTTGCCTCTTGGGGGGGATAATGAGGTTTATAAATGTACTCTAGGCAGTATGGCATATGTATTTTTTTCTCTTAAATTAGCTCTCTTGGGCTCTAAAAGGAGCTGGAGATGACTTATCTTAGCGTCCAAGACATGGTGCATAAATTTATAATCTTTCTATAGCCTTTTATATATGGGTCTGGAGTCAGGAAGACCTGAGTTCAAATCCAGCCTCAGACACTTACTAGCTGTGTGACCCCAGGAAAATCACTGAATCTTTGTTTGCCTCAGTTTCCTAATTTGTAAAATTGTTGTTGTGAAGCTCAAAGGAGATAATAAATTATAAAAAAGTGCTTGGCACAGAGTCTGGCTACAGTAAACACCATATAAATGTTAGCTATTACTGCTATTATTACTATCTCCTCTCAGCTCATGCCTAGAATCCTAATGGGAATCTGAGCTTCTATCCTAGTCTTTCTTTCTCTGGGAGCCACACTTTAAATATACTGTCAAAATGATGTAATATGTGGAAAGTGCCTTGCAACCCTAAAAGTGATACATAAATGTCAGCGGTTATTATGTGTGGAACAGGGATATTGTTGCCCTATATGAGAATTAATTAAATCCAACAAGCATTTATTAAATGTCTCCTATCTGATAGACTATGTGGCGTAGTGGATAGAGGGCCAGCCTCAGAGTCATGAGACCCGGGTTTGGGTCCCGCTTCTGACATATAATGATAGTAACAGCTAGTGTTAAGACAGTGCTCTGAGTTTGTATGTTATCTCATTTGATCCTTACTACAGTTTTGTGAAATCATTGCTATTATTTTTAAATCATTTTACAGATGAGGAAATTGGGGTTCATGGAGGTTAATTCACTAGTGCAGGGCAGTTATTCATCTCTTAAGTAACTGAGGCAGGGTTAGAACTTGAGTCTTTTTGACTCCATGTTTAGCACCGTATCCATTATGCCACCCAGTTTCTTCAATATAGTAACATAGCCACACATAGTTATGACATGACCCTGACCAAGTCATCCAGTTCTAAACATCTTAGACTCTTGAAGACTTTAAGTTGCACAACAATTGTGGTTCAGCATTATTAGTAAGAGGTTTCCTTCTAAGGGTCAGCTAGTGGCACAATGGATAGAGTGCTGGGCCTGGAGTTAGGCAGACTCATCTTCCTGAGCCCAAATCTGGCCTCAGATACTTACTAGCTGTGTGACCCTAAGCAAATCACTTAACCCTGTTTGCCTCAGTTCCTTATCTGCCAAATGAGCTGGAGAAAGAAAAGGAAAACCACTCTTTGCCAAGAAAACCCAATGGGGTCACAGAGAGTTGCAAATGACTGAACAAGATATTCCTCCCTAGGAGATCCCTATACCAATGAATTGGCAGGTCTTGACCAAAAAGGGGAGGGGGGACAACGTGATTTGGGAGGGAAGGCATAAAGGCACTGTCCTAGGTGCTAGAGAAACAAACACAATCTATAGCCAGCCTTCATATCACACTTTAAGGTTTACAAAACACTTTATATTTGTTTGCTTGCAACAGTAATAGTTCTTGCCTTCAGTGAGCTTACACACTGCTGGTAGAGAGGCCTTTGGATTATGGAACTGATCTCTCTGACCATTCCCAAAGTCTGCAATGAGCTGGGGGTCAGTAGAGGATGGAATGTGGGGACCCTGATTTACTTACCCCTGTACTTCCAGAATCCCAAGTAGGACAAGAATCCTGAAAGCTATGACAAGCTCCTTCCATTCTTAAATTTTCCAGTGATTTTCTGAGGAGAGGCGATAAGACTCACTAGCTGTTAGGGTCCCTTGCTGACTGGCTGCAAGGGCTGACCCCAACAAAACCTGAGGGATTGGGAATGTTTCAAAAGGTACTGTCAAGGAAGCAGACTGATTTTGCCAAAAAGGGCCATCACAGCCAAGTCTCTTTAGTGTTCCCTGCCCAAGATTTTCCATAGTTCAGCAGCATGGCCCATCACACAAGACTCGTAAGGAAATCCAGCAAAGGGGAAACCCGCCCACAGACACATGGTGAAGGTCACCCAAGGAGTCTCCACTCCTAAAGCTATACTGTTAATGTCTCACCCTTTTTCTGATTTCTCCTTTCTCTAAGCGCTATCCCAGACTAAGTAGACAGTATGATTGGGCCAGCCTTCAAATACCAACAGTGAGAGCCCCATTTCCCCTACTTTTACTTAATTCAGCCAGCATCTATTAAGCACCTCAACACTCTGCTAGTTACCAGCAGTCTCAATGAACTGATGGTCTCATTAGAGTCATTGTTAATAGCTGCTGTTACCTTTCTACCTTTACCACTCAGTTATATTACGTAGTTCAGTTAATGGTAGGACGTAATAGTTTTGTAGAATTGTCAATTTGAAGCTTGAAGGGAAGTCATCTAATTCAAACCCCTCATTATTACAAAAGAGGAAACTAAAATCCGGGGAAACTAAGAAATTCATCCACGGTCATAAAGGATGTAAGGGGCAGAAGAGGTATTCAAAATCCAGCTCATCAGTCCTCTTTCCAGCATATAACATGAGACCTCCAAGCCCATGAATTTTGCTCACCAAGTCTTTTCCTTGCACACAAGCAGAAACAGTAATTGCCTGAAGTGGTATGATTTGGTGTGACATAAGCAAAGCATTCCTTGTCCAAAAAATATTTTTGCCAGAAGTTTTCATTGTGCTTGAAGTTCCTTTATTAAGGAAGAAGGCCTTTCATTCTTTCCTCAGATATAAGGTTTAGTATGTCTTCTGGGGGAGAGAAAGCAAAGCTACTCATTTTCACATGAAGTTATAAATGACTAATATAAGATTCATTCCTGGGAGATGATTTTCATCTAGGAGTCTCAGGAAGAGAATATGAAATCTCATGAAATTGAAGGGGAAGGATGAGAAGAGATACTCAGAGAAGTGGGAGAAGGACACACACACACACACACATACACACACACACACATATACACATACACACTTAGGAGGACAAACTTCACCAGATTCACAACTACCAGTTCTGTCATGAAGGTTATAGTCTAGTTGGGGAAATAAGACTGAAACATGAAACACTGCAATAAAGTGCACTGGAAAGAGCACCAAGGACCTTGGTCTGGATCTCTTCTTTGCTTTTGATAGCTAGGCAGCTAGATGGAGAGAGATGCATGCACACATGCACACACACACACACACACACACACACACACACATGGCAGGGGGAGAAAGAGAGAGAGAGATGGTAGATAGATCGATCAATTGATCATCGATCGATAGATAGATGGACAGACAGAAAGACAGGTAGATAGATGAATAGGTAGATAGATGCATAGGTAACTGGTTAGATAAATCAATTAAATAGATGGATAAATAGATAGAATGAACATTTATTAAGTGCTCACTATATGCCAGAAGCTGTGCTAAGTACTGGAAATACAAATAGAAGCAAAAAGAGACTTCTTTAAGGAATTTACATTCTAATGGATGAAGATAACACATAAAAGAGAGACGAAAGGAAGAGGAGAAAGTATCTAGTGCAGGGCCAAGGTGTAAAAGTCCTGAGAGTCAGGTTTGGACCCAGAATAGAGATGAGCATGGCTCCTTTGGGCAATTTCTCAAGTGGATGTTCTGGGCAAGAAGAGAAGAGGGTATGACAGTGGTAAAAACATCCTTAGGTTGAGAAGGTAGCTGGGGCAGAGGCATAAAAATCCACAGCCAGTAGATACAACATTCCAAAATCATTCCTTTAATGTAACTGGCCCAAGGACATTAAAGGCAGAAAGAAAGGTCCTAAATATACCAAAATACTTGTGGTAGTGTGGTTCAGTGGATAAAGAGAGTGACCTTGGAGTGAGAAAGACCTGGGTTCAAGTCCTGCCTCTGACACATCCTACCTGTGTGACCAGGGGCAAGTCAGTTAAACTTTTCATATCCTAGGAAGGTCCTTATGAAAATTTTCAAATGAATTACTGATCTGCATTGGTAGAAGGATGCTGATGCATACTAATACTAATAATTAGTGAAATCATCATTCTAACCCTCCCCAGTCCAGCAAAAAAATATGACCATACTTTTCAATATAGTAAGGATTTGGAAACAAAGCAGGTACTTACAAATTGGGCAGTGTCCAATAAAGTGATACATAAATGTAATAGAATACTATTGTACTTTAAAAAATGATAACCATGAGGAATTCAGGAAAACACAGGAAGAAATTGTGTGAACTAACATGGGGTAAAATAAGGAGAACCAGGAGAATAATATAAATATCAACCATAATAAAAGAAAACAGCACTTAGAGGCAGCTGAACTCAGGTTAATTACAATGACCAACCTTGGTTCTCAAAAATATGTGACCAAAGACACTAGATGGTCTGTGAGGTCCCTTTGACCTATGATCCTATAAATTTCCTC